>NC_073256.2:921590-1224621 GCF_029289425.2 Pan paniscus
TAAACATAGAAATATCTACACCGCTGTCTGTATAAACATGGAAATATCTACACAGTCATCTCTATAAACATGGAAATATCTACACTGCTATCTGTATAAACATGGAAATAGCCACACCACTGTCTGTGTAAACATGGAAATACCTTCACCGTTATCTGTATAAACAAGGAAATATCTACAGAGCTATCTGTATAAACATTGAAATATCTCCAACGATATCTGTATAAATATGGAAATATCTACACCGTTATCTGTTTAAACATGGAAATATCTACACCGCTCTCTACATGAACATGGAAATATCTACACTGCTTTCTGTATAAACATGGAAATATCCCCACCGTTATCTCTATAAACTTGGAAATATCTACAGCGATATCTGTATAAACATGGAAATATCTACACCGCTATCTGTATAAACATGGAAATATCTACAGTGCTATCTGCATAAATATGGAAATATCTACACCGCTATCTCTATAAACTTGGAAATGTCCACACCGTTATCTGCATAAACTTGGAAATATCTACTTGGCTATCTCTATAAACATGGAATTATCTATACCGCCATCTGTATAAACACGGAAATACCTTCACAGTCATCTGTATAAACACGGAAATATCTACACCACTATCTGTATAAACATGGAAATATCTACACTGCCATTAGGATAATCATGGAAATATCTACACAGCCGTCTCTATAAACATGGAAATATCTACACCTCCATCTGTATAAACATGGAAATATCTACACCGCTATCTGTGAAAAGATGGAAATATCTACACCGCAATCTGTGCAAAGATGGAAATATCTACACGACTATCTGTGTAAACCTGGAAATATCTACACCGCAATCTGTGCAAAGATGGAAATAGCTACACCGCTCTCTGTGTAAACAAGGAAATATCTACACCGCTATCTGTATAAACATGGAAATATCTACATTGCTATCTGTATAAACATGGAAATACCTACACCGCCATCTGTATAAACAGGGAAATATCTACACCTACATCTGAATAAACATGGAAATATCTACACCGCTATCTGTATAAATATGGAAATATCTACACCGCTATCTCTATAAACATGGAAATATCTCCACCGCTATCTGTATAAAAATGGAAATATCTGTACCGCTATCTGTAAAACCTGGAAATATATACACCGCAGTCTGTATAAATATGGATATATCTCCACCGCTATCTGTATAAACATGGAAATATCTCCAACACTATCTCTATAAACATGGAAATGTCTACACCCCTATCTGTGTAAACATGGAAATACCTTCATGGCTATCTCTATAAACATGGAAATATCTCCACCGCAATCTCTATAAACATGGAAATGTCTACACCCCTATCTGTGTAAACATGGAAATAACTTCATGGCTATCTCTATAAACATGGAAATATCTACACAGCCTTCTGTATAAACATGGAAATATCTACACAGCCATCTCTATAAACATGGAAATATCTACATTGCTATCTGTATAAACATGGAAATAACCACACCACTGTCTGTGTAAACATGGAAATACCTTCACCGTTATCTGTATAAACAAGGAAATATCTACAGAGCTATCTGTATAAACATTGAAATATCTCCAACGATATCTGTATAAACATGGAAATATCTACACCGATATACTGTTTAAACATGGAAATATCTACACCGCTATCTACATGAACATGGAAATATCTACACCGCTTTCTGTATAAACATGGAAATATCCCCACCGCTATCTCTATAAACATGGAAATATCTACACCGCTATCTGTATAAACATGGAAATATTTGCACCACTATCTGTATAAACATGGAAATATTTACACCACTATCTGTATAAACGTGGGTATATCTACACCGCTATCTCTATAAACATGGAAATATCTACCCCACTGTCTGTATATACCTGAAAATATCTACACTGCTATCTCTATAAACATAGAAATATCTACACCGCTGTCTGTATAAACATGGAAATATCTACAGCAATATCTGTATAAACATGCAAATATCTACACCGCTGTCTCTATAAACATGGAAATATCTACAATGCTATGTGTATAAACATGGAAATATCTACACCGCTGTCTCTTAAAACATGGAAATATCTACACCGCTGTATCTATAAACATGCAAATATCTACACCGTTGTCTACATAAACTTGGAAATCTCCACACGGCTATCTCTATAAATGTGGAAATATCTACACCGCTGTCTCTATAAACATGGAAATATCTACACCGCTATCTCTATAAACGTGGAAATATCTACACCGGTGTCTCTGTAAACATGGAAATATCTACACCGCTATATGTATAAACTTGGAAATATCTACACCGCTATCTCTATAAACGTGGGAATATCTACACCGCTATCTGTATAAACGTGGAAATATCTACACTGCTATCTCTGTAAACGTGGAAATATCTACTCCAATTTCTGTATAAACATGGAAATATCTACACCGCTATCTCTGTAAATGTGTAAACATATAAATCGTTACCTGTGTAAACATGGAGATATTTACACTGCTATCTCTATGAACATGGAAATATTTATGACGCTATCTGTATAAACGTGGAAGTATCTCCACTGCTATCTGTATAAACATGGAAATATCTACACCGCTATCTACATAAACATGGAAATAACAAACCACTATCTTTATAAACATGGAAATGTCTACACCACTATCTGTGTAAACATGGAAATACCTTCATGGCTATCTCTATAAACATGGAAATATCTACACAGACATCAGTATAAACATGGAAATATCTACACAGTCATCTGTATAAACATGGAAATATCTACACAGTCATCTGTATAAACATGGAAGTATCTACACAGCCATCTGTATAAACATGGAAATATCTACACAGCCATCTCTGTAAACATGGAAATATCTACACTGCTATCTGTATAAACATGGAAATAGCCACAACAATGTCTGTGTAAACATGGAAATACCTTCACCGTTATCTGTATAAACAAGGAAATATCTACAGAGCTATCTGTATAAACATTGAAATATCTCCAACGATATCTGTATAAACATGGAAATATCTACACCGATGTCTGTTTAAACATGGAAATATCTACACCGCTATCTACATGAACGTGGAAATATCTACACTGCTTTCTGTATAAACATGGAAATATCCCCACCGCTATCTCTATAAACATGGAAATATCTACAGCGCTATCTGTATAAACATGGAAATATCTACAATGCTTTCTGTGTAAACATGGAAATATCTACAGCGCTATCTGCATAAATATGGAAATATCTACACCGCTATCTCTATAAACTTGGAAATGTCTACACCATTATCTGCATAAACTTGGAAATATCTACTTGCCTATCTCTATAAACATGGAATTATCTACACCGCCATCTGTATAAACACGGAAATACCTTCACAGTCATCTGTATAAACACGGATATATCTACACCACTATCTGTATAAACATGGAAATATCCACACTGCCATCAGGATAATCATGGAAATATCTACACAGCCGTCTCTATAAACATGGAAATATCTACACCTCCATCTGTATAAATATGGAAATATCTACACCGATATCTGTATAAACATGGAAATATCTACACCGCTGTCTGTATAAACATGGAAATATGTACGTCGCCATCTGTATAAACAGGGAAATATCTATACCTACATCTGAATAAACATGGAAATATCTACACCGCTATCTGTATAAATATGGAAATATCTACACCGCTATCTCTATAAACATGGAAATAACTCCAGCGCTATCTGTATAAAAACGGAAATATCTGTATCGCTATCTGTAAAACCTGGAAATATATACAGCGCAGTCTGTATAAACATGGATATATCTCCACCGCTATCTGTATAAACATGGAAATATCTCCACCAGTATCTCTATAAACATGGAAATATCTATAACACTATCTGTGAAAACATGGAAATATCTACACAGCTATCTGTGTAAATATGAAAGATTTACACCGCTATCTGTGTAAGGATGAAAATATCTACTCCGCAATCAGAGCAAATATGGAAATATCTACACAGCAATCGTTGTAAACATGGAAATATCTACACAGCGATCTGTATAAACATGGAAATATCTACACAGCAATCGCTGTAACCATGGAAATATCTACACAGCTATCTGTATAAACATGGAAAAATCTACACCACTGTCTGTAAAAACATGGAAATATCGACACCACGATCTCTATAAACATGGAAATATCTACATCGCTATCTGTATAAACATGGAAATATCTGCATCGCTATCAGTATAAACATGGAAATATCTACATCGCTATCTCTATAAACATGGAAATATCTACACCGCTATCTTAATAAACATGGAAACATCTACACTGCTATCTGTATAAACATGGAAATATCTACACCACTATCTGTATAAACATGGAAATATCTACAGCGCTATCTGCATAAACATGGAAATATCTCCACCACTACCTCTATAAACATGGAAATGTCTACACCCCTATCTGTGTAAACATGGAAATACCTTCATGGCTATCTCTATAAACATGGAAATATCTACACAGACATCAGTATAAACATGGAAATATCTACACAGTCATCTGTATAAACATGGAAATATCTACACAGTCATCTGTATAAACATGGAAATATCTACACAGCCATCTGTATAAACATGGAAATATCTACACAGCCATCTCTATAAACATGGAAATATCTACACTGCTATCTGTATAAACATGGAAATAGCCACACCACTGTCTGTGTAAACATGGAAATACCTTCACAGTTATCTGTATAAACAAGGAAATATCTACAGAGCTATCTGTATAAACATGGAAATATCTACACCGATATCTGTTTAAACATGGAAATAACTACACCGCTATCTACATGAACATGGAAATATCTACACTGCTTTCTGTATAAACATGGAAATATCCCCACCTCTATCTCTATAAACATGGAAATATCTACACCGCTATCTGTACAAACATGGATATATTTACACCACTATCTGTATAAACATGGAAATATTTACACCGCTATCTGTATAAACGTGGATATATCTACACCGCTATCTCTATAAACATGGAAATATCTACACCACTGTCTGTATAAAACTGAAAGTATCTACACCGCTATCTCTATAAACATAGAAATATCTACACCGCTGTCTGTGTAAACATGGAAATATCTACAGAAATATCTGTATAAACATGCAAATATCTACACCGCTGTCTCTATAGACATGGAAATATCTACACTGCTATGTGTATAAACATGGAAATATCTATACCGCTGTCTCTAAAAACATGGAAATAGCTACACCGCTGTATCTATAAACATGCAAATATCTACACCGTTGTCTACATAAACTTGGAAATCTCTACAAGGCTATCACTATAAATGTGGAAATATCTACACCGCTGTCTCTATAAACATGGAAATATCTACACTGCCATCAGGATAATCATGGAAATATCTACACAGCCGTCTCTATAAACATGGAAATATCTACACCTCCATCTGTATAAACATGGAAATATCTACACTGCTATCTGTGAAAAGATGGAAATATCTACACTGCAATCTGTGCAAAGATGGAAATATCTACACGACTATCTGTGTAAACCTGGAAATATCTACACCGCAATCTGTGCAAAGATGGGAATAGCTACACCGCTCTCTGTGTAAACATGGAAATACCTACACCGCTATCTGTATAAACATGGAAATATCTACACCGCTATCTGTATAAACATGGAAATATCTACGCCGACATCTGTATAAATAGGGAAATATCTACACCTACATCTGAATAAACATGGAAATATCTACACCGCTATCTGTATAAATATGGAAATATCTACACTGCTATCTCTATAAACATGGAAATATCTCCACCGCTATCTGTATAAAAATGGAAATATCTGTACCGCTATCTGTAAAACCTGGAAATATTTACAACGCAGTCTGTATAAACATGGATATATCTCCACCGCTATCTGTATAAACATGGAAATATCTCCACCACTATCTCTGTAAACATGGAAATGTCTACACCCCTATCTGTGTAAACATGGAAATACCTTCATGGCTATCTCTATAAACATGGAAATATCTACACAGACATCAGTATAAACATGGAAATATCTACACAGTCATCTGTATAAACATGGAAATATCTACACAGCCATCTGTATAAACATGGAAATATCTACACAGTCATCTCAATAAACATGGAAATATCTACACTGCTATCTGTATAAACATGGAAATAGCCACACCACTGTCTGTGTAAACATGGAAATACCTTCACCGTTATCTGTATAAACAAGGAAATATCTACAGAGCTATCTGTATAAACATTGAAATATCTCCAACGATATCTGTATAAACATGGAAATATCTACACCGTTATCTGTTTAAACATGGAAATATCTACACCGCTCTCTACATGAACATGGAAATATCTACACTGCTTTCTGTATAAACATGGAAATATCCTCACCGTTATCTCTATAAACTTGGAAATATCTACAGCGATATCTGTATAAACATGCAAATATCTACACCGCTATCTGTATAAACATGGAAATATCTACAGTGCTATCTGCATAAATATGGAAATATCTACACCGCTATCTCTATAAACTTGGAAATGTCCACACCGTTATCTGCATAAACTTGGAAATATCTACTTGGCTATCTCTATAAACATGGAATTATCTATACCGCCATCTGTATAAACACGGAAATACCTTCACAGTCCTCTGTATAAACACGGAAATATCTACACCACTATCTGTATAAACATGGAAATATCTACACTGCCATCAGGATAATCATGGAAATATCTACACAGCCGTCTCTATAAACATGGAAATATCTACACCTCCATCTGTATAAACATGGAAATATCTACACCGCTATCTGTGAAAAGATGGAAACATCTACACCGCAATCTGTGCAAAGATGGAAATATCTACACGACTATCTGTGTAAACCTGGAAATATCTACACCGCAATCTGTGCAAAGATGAAAATAGCTACACCGCTCTCTGTGTAAACATGGAAATACCTACACCGCTATCTGTATAAACATGGAAATATCTACACCGCTATCTGTATAAACTTGGAAATATCTACGCCTCCATCTGTATAAACAGGGAAATATCTACAACTACATCTGAATAAACATGGAAATATCTACACCGCTATCTGTATAAATATGGAAATGTCTACACTGCTATCTCTATAAACATGGAAATATCTCCACCGCTATCTGTATAAAAATGGAAATATCTGTACCGCTATCTGTAAAACCTGGAAATATATACACCGCAGTCTGTATAAACATGGGTATATCTCCACCGCTATCTGTATGAACATGGAAATATCTCCACCACTATCTCTATAAACATGGAAATGTCTACACCACTATCTGTGTAAACATGGAAATACCTTCATGGCTATCTCTATAAACATGGAAATATCTACACAGACATCAGTATAAACATGAAAATATCTACACAGTCATCTGTATAAACATGGAAATATCTACACAGTCATCTGTATAAACATGGAAGTATCTACACAGCCATCTGTATAAACATGGAAATATCTACACAGCCATCTCTGTAAACATGGAAATATCTACACTGCTATCAGTATAAACATGGAAATAGCCACACCACTGTCTGTGTAAACATGGAAATAACTTCACCGTTATCTGTATAAACAAGGAAATATCTACAGAGCTATCTGTATAAACATTGAAATATCTCCAACGATATCTGTATAAACATGGAAATATCTACACCGATATCTGTTTAAACATGGAAATATCTACACCGCTATCTACATGAACGTGGAAATATCTACACTGCTTTCTGTATAAACATGGAAATATCCCCACCGCTATCTCTATAAACATGGAAATATCTACAGCGCTATCTGTATAAACATGGAAATATCTACAATGCTTTCTGTATAAACATGGAAATATCTACAGCGCTATCTGCATAAATATGGAAATATCTACACCGCTATCTCTATAAACTTGGAAATGTCTACACCATTATCTGCATAAACTTGGAAATATCTACTTGGCTATCTCTATAAACATGGAATTATCTATATCGCCATCTGCATAAACACGGAAATAACTTCACAGTCATCTGTATAAACACGGAAATATCTACACCACTGTCTCTATAAACATGGAAATAGCTACACTGCCATCAGGATAATCATGGAAATAACTACACAGCCGTCTCTATAAACATGGAAATATCTACACCTCCATCTGAATAAACATGGACATATCTACACCGCTATCTGTGAAAAGATGGAAATAACTACACCGCAATCTGTGCAAAGATGGAAATATCTACACGACTATCTGAGTAAACCTGGAAATATCTACACCGCAATCTGTGCAAAGATGGAAATAGCTACACCACTCTCTGTGTAAACATGGAAATACCTACACCGCTATCTGTATAAACATGGAAATATCTACACTGCTATCTGTATAAACATGGAAATATCTACGCCGCCATCTGTATAAACAGGGAAATATCTACAGCTACATCTGAATAAACATGGAAATATCTACACTGCTATCTGTATAAATATGGAAATATCTACACTGCTATCTCTATAAACGTGGAAATATCTCCACCGCTATCTGTATAAAAATGGAAATATCTGTACCGCTATCTGTAAAACCTGGAAATATATACACCGCAGTCTGTATAAACATGGATACATCTCCACCGCTATCTGTATAAACATGGAAATATCTCCACCACTATCTCTATAAACATGGAAATGTCTACACCCCTATCTGTGTAAACATGGAAATACCTTCATGGCTATCTCTATAAACATGGAAATATCTACACAGACATCAGTATAAACATGGAAATATGTACACAGTCATCTGTATAAACATGGAAATATCTACACAGTCATCTGTATAAACATGGAAATATCTACACAGCCATCTGTATAAACATGGAAATATCTACACAGCCATCTCTATAAACATGGAAATATCTACACTGATATCTGTATAAACATGGAAATAGCCACACCACTGTCTGTGTAAACATGGAAATAACTTCACCGTTATCTGTATAAACAAGGAAATATATACAGAGCTATCTGTATAAACATTGAAATATCTCCAACGATATCTGTATAAACACGGAAATATCTACACCGATATCTGTTTAAACATGGAAATATCTACACCGCTATCTACATGAACATGGAAATATCTACACTGCTTTCTGTATAAACATGGAAATATCCCCACCGCTATCTCTATAAACATGGAAATATCTACACCGCTATCTGTATAAACATGGAAATATTTACACCACTATCTGTATAAACATGGAAATATTTACACCGCTATCTGTATAAACGTAGATATATATACACCACTATCTCTATAAACATGGAAATATCTACACCACTGTCTGTATAAACCTGAAAGTATCTACACCGCTATCTCTTTAAACATAGAAATATCTACACCGCTGTCTCTATAAACATGGAAATATCTACAGTAATATCTGAATAAACATGCAAATATCTACACCGCTGTCTCTATAAACATGGAAATATCTACACTGCTATGTGTATAAACATGGAAATATCTACACCGCTGTCTCTAAAAACATGGAAATATCTACACCGCTGTATCTATAAACATGCAAATATCTACACCGTTGTCTACATAAACTTGGAAATCTCTACACGGCTATCTCTATAAATGTGGAAATATCTACACCGCTGTCTCTATAAACATGGAAATATCTACACCTCCATCTGTATAAACATGGAAATATCTACACCGCTATCTGTGAAAAGATGGAAATATCTACACCGCAATCTGTGCAAAGATGGAAATATCTACACGACTATCTGTGTAAACCTGGAAATATCTACACCGCAATCTGTGCAAAGATGGGAATAGCTACACCGCTCTCTGTGTAAACATGGAAATACCTACACCGCTATCTGTATAAACATGGAAATATCTACACCGCTATCTGTATAAACATGGAAATATCTACGCAGCCATCTGTATAAACAGGGAAATATCTACACCTACATCTGAATAAACATGGAAATATCTACACCGCTATCTGTATAAATATGGAAATATCTACACCGCTATCTCTGTAAACTTGGAAATGTCTACACCGTTATCTGCATAAACTTGGAAATACCTACTTGGCTATCTCTATAAACATGGAATTATCTACACCGCCATCTGTATAAACACGGAAATACCTTCACAGTCATCTGTATAAACACGGATATATCTACACCACTATCTGTATAAACATGGAAATATCCACACTGCCATCAGGATAATCATGGAAATATCTACACAGCCGTCTCTATAAACATGGAAATATCTACACCTCCATCTGTATAAATATGGAAATATCTACACTGATATCTGTATAAACATGGAAATATCTACACCGCTATCTGTATAAACATGGAAATATGTACGTCGCCATCTGTATAAACAGGGAAATATCTACACCTACATCTGAATAAACATGGAAATATCTACACCGCTATCTGTATAAATATGGAAATATCTACACCGCTATCTCTATAAACATGGAAATAACTCCACCGCTATCTGTATAAAAACCGAAATATCTGTACCGCTATCTGTAAAACCTGGAAATATATACAGCGCAGTCTGTATAAACATGGATATATCTCCACCGCTATCTGTATAAACATGGAAATATCTCCACCACTATCTCTATAAACATGGAAATATCTATAACACTATCTGTGAAAACATGGAAATATCTACACAGCTATCTGTGTAAATATGAAAGATTTACACCGCTATCTGTGTAAGGATGGAAATATCTACTCCGCAATCAGAGCAAATATGGAAATATCTACACAGCAATCGTTGTAAACATGGAAATATCTACACAGCGATCTGTATAAACATGGAAATATCTACACAGCAATCGCTGTAACCATGGAAATATCTACACAGCTATCTGTATAAACATGGAAATATCTACACCACTGTCTGTAAAAACATGGAAATACCGACACCAAGATCTCTATAAACATGGAAATATCTACATCGCTATCTGTATAAACATGGAAATATCTGCATCGCAATCAGTATAAACATGGAAATATCTACATCGCTATCTCTATAAACATGGAAATATCTACACCGCTATCTTAATAAACATGGAAACATCTACACTGCTATCTGTATAAACATGGAAATATCTACACCACTATCTGTATAAACATGGAAATATCTACAGCGCTATCTGCATAAACATGGAAATATCTCCACCACTACCTCTATAAACATGGAAATGTCTACACCCCTATCTGTGTAAACATGGAAATACCTTCATGGCTATCTGTATAAACATGGAAATATCTACACAGACATCAGTATAAACATGGAAATATCTACACAGTCATCTGTATAAACATGGAAATATCTACACAGTCATCTGTATAAACATGGAAATATCTACACAGCCATCTGTATAAACATGGAAATATCTACACAGCCATCTCTATAAACATGGAAATATCTACACTGCTATCTGTATAAACATGGAAATAGCCACACCACTGTCTGTGTAAACATGGAAATACCTTCACCGTTATCTGTATAAACAAGGAAATATCTACAGAGCTATCTGTATAAACATGGAAATACCTACACCGATATCTGTTTAAACATGGAAATATCTAAACCGCTATCTACATGAACATGGATATATCTACACTGCTTTCTGTATAAACATGGAAATATCCCCACCTCTATCTCTATAAACATGGAAATATCTACACCGCTATCTGTATAAACATGGATATATTTACACCACTATCTGTATAAACATGGAAATATTTACACCGCTATCTGTATAAACGTGGATATATCTACACCACTATCTCTATAAACATGGAAATATCTACACCACTGTCTGTATAAACCTGAAAGTATCTACACCGCTATCTCTATAAACATAGAAATATCTACACCGCTGTCTGTGTAAACATGGAAATATCTACAGAAATATCTGTATAAACATGCAAATATCTACACCGCTGTCTCTATAAACCTGGAAATATCTACACTGCTATGTGTATAAACATGGAAATATCTACACCGCTGTCTCTAAAAACATGGAAATACCTACACCGCTTTATCTATAAACATGCAAATATCTACACCGTTGTCTACATAAACTTGGAAATCTCTACAAGGCTATCACTATAAATGTGGAAATATCTACACCGCTGTCTCTATAAACATGGAAATATCTACACTGCCATCAGGATAATCATGGAAATATCTACACAGCCATCTCTATAAACATGGAAATATCTACACCTGCATCTGTATAAACATCGAAATATCTACACCGCTATCTGTGAAAAGATGGAAATATCTACACCGCAATCTGTGCAAAGATGGAAATATCTACACGACTATCTGTGTAAACCTGGAAATATCTACACCGAAATCTGTGCAAAGATGGGAAAAGCTACACCGCTCTCTGTGCAAACATGGAAATACCTACACCGCTATCTGTATAAACATGGAAATATCTACACCGCTATCTGTATAAACATGGAAATATCTACGCCGACATCTGTATAAACAGGAAAATATCTACACCTACATCTGAATAAACATGGAAATATCTACACCGCTATCTGTATAAATATGGAAATATCTACACTGCTATCTCTATAAACATGGAAATATCTCCACCGCTATCTGTATAAAAATGGAAATATCTGTACCGCTATCTGTAAAACCTGGAAATATTTACAACGCAGTGTGTATAAACATGGATATATCTCCACCGCTATCTGTATAAACATAGAAATATCTCCACCACTATCTCTGTAAACATGGAAATGTCTACACCCCTATCTGTGTAAACATGGAAATACCTTCATGGCTATCTCTATAAACATGGAAATATCTACACAGACATCAGTATAAACATGGAAATATCTACACAGTCATCTGTATAAACATGGAAATATCTACACAGCCATCTGTATAAACATGGAAATATCTACACAGTCATCTCTATAAACATGGAAATATCTACACTGCTATCTGTATAAACATGGAAATAGCCACACCACTGTCTGTGTAAACATGGAAATACCTTCACCATTATCTGTATAAACAAGGAAATATCTACAGAGCTATCTGTATAAACATTGAAATATCTCCAACGATATCTGTATAAACATGGAAATATCTACACCGTTATCTGTTTAAACATGGAAATATCTACACCGCTCTCTGCATGAACATGGAAATATCTACACTGCTTTCTGTATAAACATGGAAATATGCCCACCGTTATCTCTATAAACTTGGAAATATCTACAGCGATATCTGTATAAACATGGAAATATCTACACCGCTATCTGTATAAACATGGAAATATCTACAGTGCTATCTGCATAAATATGGAAATATCTACACCGCTATCTCTATAAACTTGGAAATGTCCACACCGTTATCTGCATAAACTTGGAAATATCTACTTGGCTATCTCTATAAACATGGAATTATCTATACCGCCATCTGTATAAACACGGAAATACCTTCACAGTCATCTGTATAAACACGGAAATATCTACACCACTATCTGTATAAACATGGAAATATCTACACTGCCATCAGGATAATCATGGAAATATCTACACAGCCGTCTCTATAAACATGGAAATATCTACACCTCCATCTGTATAAACATGGAAATATCTACACCGCTATCTGTGAAAAGATGGAAACATCTACACCGCAATCTGTGCAAAGATGGAAATATCTACACGACTATCTGTGTAAACCTGGAAATATCTACACCGAAATCTGTGCAAAGATGAAAATAGCTACACCGCTCTCTGTGTAAACATGGAAATACCTACACCGCTATCTGTATAAACATGGAAATATCTACACCGCTATCTGTATAAACATGGAAATATCTACGCCTCCATCTGTATAAACAGGGAAATATCTACAACTACATCTGAATAAACATGGAAATATCTACACCGCTATCTGTATAAATATGGAAATGTCTACACTGCTATCTCTATAAACATGGAAATATCTCCACCGCTATCTGTATAAAAATGGAAATATCTGTACCGCTATCTGTAAAACCTGGAAATATATACACCGCAGTCTGTATAAACATGGGTATATCTCCACCGCTATCTGTATGAACATGGAAATATCTCCACCACTATCTCTATAAACATGGAAATGTCTACACCACTATCTGTGTAAACATGGAAATACCTTCATGGCTATCTCTATAAACATGGAAATATCTACACAGACATCAGTATAAACATGAAAATATCTACACAGTCATCTGTATAAACATGGAAATATCTACACAGTCATCTGTATAAACATGGAAGTATCTACACAGCCATCTGTATAAACATGGAAATATCTACACAGCCATCTCTGTAAACATGGAAATATCTACACTGCTATCTGTATAAACATGGAAATAGCCACACCACTGTCTGTGTAAACATGGAAATAACTTCACCGTTATCTGTATAAACAAGGAAATATCTACAGAGCTATCTGTATAAACATTGAAATATCTCCAACGATATCTGTATAAACATGGAAATATCTACACCGACATCTGTTTAAACATGGAAATATCTACACCGCTATCTACATGAACGTGGAAATATCTACACTGCTTTCTGTATAAACATGGAAATATCCCCACCGCTATCTCTATAAACATGGAAATATCTACAGCGCTATCTGTATAAACATGGAAATATCTACAATGCTTTCTGTATAAACATGGAAATATCTACAGCGCTATCTGCATAAATATGGAAATATCTACACTGCTATCTCTATAAACTTGGAAATGTCTACACCATTATCTGCATAAACTTGGAAATATCTACTTGGCTATCTCTATAAACATGGAATTATCTATATCGCCATCTGTATAAACACGGAAATACCTTCACAGTCATCTGTATAAACACGGAAATATCTACACCACTGTCTCTATAAACATGGAAATAGCTACACTGCCATCAGGATAATCATGGAAATATCTACACAGCCGTCTCTATAAACATGGAAATATCTACACCTCCATCTGAATAAACATGGAAATATCTACACCGCTATCTGTGAAAAGATGGAAATATCTACACCGCAATCTGTGCAAAATGGAAATATCTACACGACTATCTGAGTAAACCTGGAAATATCTACACCGCAATCTGTGCAAAGATGGAAATAGCTACACCGCTCTCTGTGTAAACATGGAAATACCTACACCGCTATCTGTATAAACATGGAAATATCTACACCGCTATCTGTATAAACATGGAAATATCTACACCGCTATCTGTATAAACATGCAAATATCTACACCGTTGTCTACATAAACTTGGAAATCTCTACAAGGCTCTCACTATAAATGTGGAAATATCAACACCGCTGTCTCTATAAACATGGAAATATCTACACTGCCATCAGGATAATCATGGAAATATCTACACAGCCGTCTCTATAAACATGGAAATATCTACACCTCCATCTGTATAAACATGGAAATATCTACACCGCTATCTGTGAAAAGATGGAAATATCTACACCGCAATCTGTGCAAAGATGGAAATATCTACACGACTATCTGTGTAAACCTGGAAATATCTACACCGCAATCTGTGCAAAGATGGGAATAGCTACACCGCTCTCTGTGTAAACATGGAAATACCTACACCGCTATCTGTATAAACATGGAAATATCTACACCGCTATCTGTATAAACATGGAAATACCTACGCCGCCATCTGTATAAACAGGGAGATATCTACACCTACATCTGAATAAACATGGAAATATCTACACCGCTATCTGTATAAATATGGAAATATCTACACCGCTATCTCTGTAAACTTGGAAATGTCTACACCGTTATCTGCATAAACTTGGAAATACCTACTTGGCTATCTCTATAAACATGGAATTATCTACACTGCCATCTGTATAAACACGGAAATACCTTCACAGTCATCTGTATAAACACGGATATATCTACACCACTATCTGTATAAACATGGAAATATCCACACTGCCATCAGGATAATCATGGAAATATCTAAACAGCCGTCTCTATAAACATGGAAATATCTACACCTCCATCTGTATAAATATGGAAATATCTACACCGATATCTGTATAAACATGGAAATATCTACACCGCTATCTGTATAAACATGGAAATATGTACGTCGCCATCTGTATAAACAGGGAAATATCTACACCTACATCTGAATAAACATGGAAATATCTACACCGCTATCTGTATAAATATGGAAATATCTACACCGCTATCTCTATAAACATGGAAATAACTCCACCGCTATCTGTATAAAAACGGAAATATCTGTACCGCTATCTGTAAAACCTGGAAATATATACAGCGCAGTCTGTATAAACATGGATATATCTCCACCGCTCTCTGTATAAACATGGAAATATCTCCACCACTATCTCTATAAACATGGAAATATCTATAACACTATCTGTGAAAACATGGAAATATCTACACAGCTATCTGTGTAAATATGAAAGATTTACACCGCTATCTGTGTAAGGATGGAAATACCTACTCCGCAATCAGAGCAAATATGGAAATATCTACACAGCAATCGTTGTAAACATGGAAATATCTACACAGCGATCTGTATAAACATGGAAATATCTACACAGCAATCGCTGTAACCATGGAAATATCTACACAGCTATCTGTATAAACATGCAAAAATCTACACCACTGTCTGTAAAAACATGGAAATAACGACACCACGATCTCTATAAACATGGAAATATCTACATCGCTATCTGTATAAACATGGAAATATCTGCATCGCTATCAGTATAAACATGGAAATATCTACATCGCTATCTCTATAAACATGGAAATATCTACACCGCTATCTTAATAAACATGGAAACATCTACACTGCTATCTGTATAAACATGGAAATATCTACACCACTATCTGTATAAACATGGAAATATCTACAGCGCTATCTGCATAAACATGGAAATATCTCCACCACTACCTCTATAAACATGGAAATGTCTACACCCCTATCTGTGTAAACATGGAAATACCTTCATGGCTATCTCTATAAACATGGAAATATCTACACAGACATCAGTATAAACATGGAAATATCTACACTGTCATCTGTATAAACATGGAAATATCTACACAGTCATCTGTATAAACATGGAAATATCTACACAGCCATCTCTATAAACATGGAAATATCTACACAGCCATCTCTATAAACATGGAAATATCTACACCGCTATCTACATGAACGTGGAAATATCTACACTGCTTTCTGTATAAACATGGAAATATCCCCACCGCTATCTCTATAAACATGGAAATATCTACAGCGCTATCTGTATAAACATGGAAATATCTACAATGCTTTCTGTATAAACATGGAAATATCTACAGCGCTATCTGCATAAATATGGAAATATCTACACCGCTATCTCTATAAACTTGGAAATTTCTACACCATTATCTGCATAAACTTGGAAATATCTACTTGGCTATCTCTATAAACATGGAATTATCTATATCGCCATCTGTATAAACACGGAAATACCTTCACAGTCATCTGTATAAACACGGAAATATCTACACCACTGTCTCTATAAACATGGAAATAGCTACACTGCCATCAGGATAATCTTGGAAATATCTACACGGCCGTCTCTATAAACATGGAAATATCTACACCTCCATCTGAATAAACATGGAAATATCTACACCGCTATCTGTGAAAAGATGGAAATATCTACACCGCAATCTGTGCAAAATGGAAATAACTACACGACTATCTGAGTAAACCTGGAAATATCTACACCGCAATCTGTACAAAGATGGAAATAGCTACACCGCTCTCTGTGTAAACATGGAAATACCTACACCGCTATCTGTATAAACATGGAAATATCTACACCGCTATCTGTATAAACATGGAAATATCTACGCTGCCATCTGTATAAACAGGGAAATATCTACAGCTACATCTGAATAAACATGGAAATATCTACAACGCTATCTGTATAAATATGGAAATATCTACACTGCTATCTCTATAAACGTGGAAATATCTCCACCGCTATCTGTATAAAAATGGAAATATCTGTACCGCTATCTGTAAAACCTGGAAATATATACACCGCAGTCTGTATAAACATGGATACATCTCCACCGCTATCTGTATAAACATGGAAATATCTCCACCACTATCTCTATTAACATGGAAATGTCTACACCCCTATCTGTGTAAACATGGAAATAACTTCATGGCTATCTCTATAAACATGGAAATATCTACACAGACATCAGTATAAACATGGAAATATCTACACAGTCATCTGTATAAACATGGAAATATCTACACAGTCATCTGTATAAACGTGGAAATATCTACACAGCCATCTGTATAAACATGGAAATATCTACACAGCCATCTCTATAAACATGGAAATATCTACACTGATATCTGTATAAACATGGAAATAGCCACACCACTGTCTGTGTAAACATGGAAATAACTTCACCGTTATCTGTATAAACAAGGAAATATATACAGAGCTATCTGTATAAACATTGAAATATCTCCAACGATATCTGTATAAACATGGAAATATCTACACCGATATCTGTTTAAACATGGAAATATCTACACCGCTATCTACATGAACATGGAAATATCTACACTGCTTTCTGTATAAACATGGAAATATCCCCACCGCTATCTCTATAAACATGGAAATATCTACACCGCTATCTGTATAAACATGGAAATATTTACACCACTATCTGTATAAACATGGAAATATTTACACCGCTATCTGTATAAACGTAGATATATATACACCGCTATCTGTATAAACTTGGAAATATCTACACCACTGTCTGTATAAACCTGAAAGTATCTACACCGCTATCTCTATAAACATAGAAATATCTACACCGCTGTCTCTATAAACATGGAAATATCTACAGTAATATCTGAATAAACATGCAAATATCTACACCGCTGTCTCTATAAACATGGAAATATCTACACTGCTATGTGTATAAACATGGAAATATCTACACCGCTGTCTCTAAAAACATGGAAATCTCTACACCGCTGTATCTATAAACATGCAAATATCTACACCGTTGTCTACATAAACTTGGAAATCTCTACACGGCTATCTCTATAAATGTGGAAATATCTACACCGCTGTCTCTATAAACATGGAAATATCTACACCTCCATCTGTATAAACATGGAAATATCTACACCGCTATCTGTGAAAAGATGGAAATATCTACACCGCAATCTGTGCAAAGATGGAAATATCTACACGACTATCTGTGTAAACCTGGAAATATCTACACCGCAATCTGTGCAAAGATGGGAATAGCTACACCGCTCTCTGTGTAAACATGGAAATACCTACACCGCTATCTGTATAAACATGGAAATATCTACACTGCTATCTGTATAAACATGGAAATACCTACGCCGCCATCTGTATAAACAGGGAAATATCTACACCTACATCTGAATAAACATGGAAATATCTACACCGCTATCTGTATAAATATGGAAATATCTACACCGCTATCTCTATAAACTTGGAAATGTCTACACCGTTATCTGCATAAACTTGGAAATACCTACTTGGCTATCTCTATAAACATGGAATTATCTACACCGCCATCTGTATAAACACGGAAATACCTTCACAGTCATCTGTATAAACACGGATATATCTACACCACTATCTGTATAAACATGGAAATATCCACACTGCCATCAGGATAATCATGGAAATATCTAAACAGCCGTCTCTATAAACATGGAAATATCTACACCTCCATCTGTATAAATATGGAAATATCTACACCGATATCTGTATAAACATGGAAATATCTACACCGCTATCTGTATAAACATGGAAATATGTACGTCGCCATCTGTATAAACAGGGAAATATCTACACCTGCATCTGAATAAACATGGAAATATCTACACCGCTATCTGTATAAATATGGAAATATCTACACCGCTATCTCTATAAACATGGAAATAACTCCACCGCTATCTGTATAAAAACGGAAATATCTGTACCGCTATCTGTAAAACCTGGAAATATATACAGCGCAGTCTGTATAAACATGGATATATCTCCACCGCTCTCTGTATAAACATGGAAATATCTCCACCACTATCTCTATAAACATGGAAATATCTATAACACTATCTGTGAAAACATGGAAATATCTACACAGCTATCTGTGTAAATATGAAAGATTTACACCGCTATCTGTGTAAGGATGGAAATACCTACTCCGCAATCAGAGCAAATATGGAAATATCTACACAGCAATCGTTGTAAACATGGAAATATCTACACAGCGATCTGTATAAACATGGAAATATCTACACAGCAATCGCTGTAACCATGGAAATATCTACACAGCTATCTGTATAAACATGGAAAAATCTACACCACTGTCTGTAAAAACATGGAAATATCGACACCACGATCTCTATAAACATGGAAATATCTACATCGCTATCTGTATAAACATGGAAATATCTGCATCGCTATCAGTATAAACATGGAAATATCTACATCGCTATCTCTATAAACATGGAAATATCTACACCGCTATCTTAATAAACATGGAAACATCTACACTGCTATCTGTATAAACATGGAAATATCTACACCACTATCTGTATAAACATGGAAATATCTACAGCGCTATCTGCATAAACATGGAAATATCTCCACCACTACCTCTATAAACATGGAAATGTCTACACCCCTATCTGTGTAAACATGGAAATACCTTCATGGCTATCTCTATAAACATGGAAATATCTACACAGACATCAGTATAAACATGGAAATATCTACACAGTCATCTGTATAAACATGGAAATATCTACACAGTCATCTGTATAAACATGGAAATATCTACACAGCCATCTCTATAAACATGGAAATATCTACACAGCCATCTCTATAAACATGGAAATATCTACACTGCTATCTGTATAAACATGGAAATAGCCACACCACTGTCTGTGTAAACATGGAAATACCTTCACCGTTATCTGTATAAACAAGGAAATATCTACAGAGCTATCTGTATAAACATGGAAATATCTACACCGATATCTGTTTAAACATGGAAATATCTACACCGCTATCTACATGAACATGGAAATATCTACACTGCTTTCTGTATAAACATAGAAATATCCCCACCTCTATCTCTATAATCATGGAAATATCTACACCGCTATCTGTACAAACATGGATATATTTACACAACTATCTGTATAAACATGGAAATATTTACACCGCTATCTGTATAAACGTGGATATATCTACACCGCTATCTCTATAAACATGGAAATATCTACACCACTTTCTGTATAAACCTGAAAGTATCTACACCGCTATCTCTATAAACATAGAAATATCTACACCGCTGTCTGTATAAACATGGAAATATCTACAGAAATATCTGTATAAACATGCAAATATCTACACCGCTGTCTCTATAAACATGGAAATATCTACACTGCTATGTTTATAAACATGGAAATATCTACACCGCTGTCTCTAAAAACATGGAAATATCTACACCGCTGTATCTATAAACATGCAAATATCTACACCGTTGTCTACATAAACTTGGAAATCTCTACAAGGCTATCACTATAAATGTGGAAATATCTACACCGCTGTCTCTATAAACATGGAAATATCTACACTGCCATCAGGATAATCATGGAAATATCTACACAGCCGTCTCTATAAACATGGAAATATCTACACCTCCATCTGTATAAACATGGAAATATCTACACCGCTATCTGTGAAAAGATGGAAATATCTACACCGCAATCTGTGCAAAGATGGAAATATCTACACGACTATCTGTGTAAACCTGGAAATATCTACACCACAATCTGTGCAAAGATGGGAATAGCTACACCGCTCTCTGTGTAAACATGGAAATACCTACACCGCTATCTGTATAAACATGGAAATATCTACACCGCTATCTGTATAAACATGGAAATATCTATGCCGACATCTGTATAAACAGGGAAATATCTACACCTACATCTGAATAAACATGGAAATATCTACACCGCTATCTGTATAAATATGGAAATATCTACACTGCTATCTCTATAAACTTGGAAATATCTCCACCGTTATCTGTATAAAAATGGAAATATCTGTACCGCTATCTGTAAAACCTGGAAATATTTACAACGCAGTCTGTATAAACATGGATATATCTCCACCGCTATCTGTATAAACATGGAAATATCTCCACCACTATCTCTGTAAACATGGAAATGTCTACACCCCTATCTGTGTAAACATGGAAATACCTTCATGGCTATCTCTATAAACATGGAAATATCTACACAGACATCAGTATAAACATGGAAATATCTACACAGTCATCTGTATAAACATGGAAATATCTACACAGCCATCTGTATAAACATGGAAATATCTACACAGCCATCTCTATAAACATGGAAATATCTACACTGCTATCTGTATAAACATGGAAATAGCCACACCACTGTCTGTGTAAACATGGAAATACCTTCATCGTTATCTGTATAAACAAGGAAATATCTACAGAGATATCTGTATAAACATTGAAATATCTCCATGATATCTGTATAAACATGGAAATATCTACACCGTTATCTGCTTAAACATGGAAATATCTACACCGCTCTCTACATGAACATGGAAATATCTACACTGCTTTCTGTATAAACATGGAAATATCCCCACCGTTATCTCTATAAACTTGGAAATATCTACAGCGATATCTGTATAAACATGGAAATATCTACACTGCTATCTCTATAAACATGGAAATATCTACAGTGCTATCTGCATAAATATGGAAATATCTACACCGCTATCTCTATAAACTTGGAAATGTCCACACCGTTATCTGCATAAACTTGGAAATATCTACTTGGCTATCTCTATAAACATGGAATTATCTATACCGCCATCTGTATAAACACGGAAATACCTTCACAGTCATCTGTATAAACACGGAAATATCTACACCACTATCTGTATAAACATGGAAATATCTACACTGCCATCAGGATAATCATGGAAATATCTACACAGCCGTCTCTATAAACATGGAAATATCTACACCTCCATCTGTATAAACATGGAAATATCTACACCGCTATCTGTGAAAAGATGGAAATATCTACACCGCAATCTGTGCAAAGATGGAAATATCTACACGACTATCTGTGTAAACCTGGAAATATCTACACCGCAATCTGTGCAAAGATGAAAATAGCTACACAGCTATCTGTATAAACATGGAAATATCTACACCGCTATCTGTATAAACATGGAAATATCTACGCCTCCATCTGTATAAACAGGGAAATATCTACACCTACATCTGAATAAACATGGAAATATCTACACCGCTATCTGTATAAATATGGAAATGTCTACACTGCTATCTCTATAAACATGGAAATATCTCCACCGCTATCTGTATAAAAATGGAAATATCTGTACCGCTATCTGTAAAACCTGGAAATATATACACCGCAGTCTGTATAAACATGGATATATCTCCACCGCTATCTGTATGAACATGGAAATATCTCCACCACTATCTCTAATAACATGGAAATGTCTACACCACTATCTGTGTAAACATGGAAATACCTTCATGACTATCTCTATAAACATGGAAATATCTACACAGACATCAGTATAAACATGAAAATATCTACACAGTCATCTGTATAAACATGGAAATATCTACACAGTCATCTGTATAAACATGGAAGTATCTACACAGCCATCTGTATAAACATGGAAATATCTACACAGCCATCTCTGTAAACATGGAAATATCTACACTGCTATCTGTATAAACATGGAAATAGCCACACCACTGTCTGTGTAAACATGGAAATAACTTCACCGTTATCTGTATAAACAAGGAAATATCTACAGAGCTATCTGTATAAACATTGAAATATCTCCAACGATATCTGTATAAACATGGAAATATCTACACCGATATCTGTTTAAACATGGAAATATCTACACCGCTATCTACATGAACGTGGAAATATCTATACTGCTTTCTGTATAAACATGGAAATATCCCCACCGCTATCTCTATAAACATGGAAATATCTACAGCGTATCTGTATAAACATGGAAATATCTACAATGCTTTCTGTATAAACATGGAAATATCTACAGCGCTATCTGCATAAATATGGAAATATCTACACCGCTATCTCTATAAACTTGGAAATGTCTACATCATTATCTGCATAAAATTGGAAATATCTACTTGGCTATCTCTATAAACATGGAATTATCTATATCGCCATCTGTATAAACACGGAAATACCTTCACAGTCATCTGTATAAACACGGAAATATCTACACCACTGTCTCTATAAACATGGAAATAGCTACACTGCCATCAGGATAATCATGGAAATATCTACACAGCCGTCTCTATAAACATGGAAATATCTACACCTCCATCTGAATAAACATGGAAATATCTACACCGCTATCTGTGAATAGATGGAAATATCTACACCGCAATCTGTGCAAAATGGAAATATCTACACGACTATCTGAGTAAACCTGGAAATATCTACACCGCAATCTGTGCAAAGATGGAAATAGCTACACCGCTCTCTGTGTAAACATGGAAATACCTACACCGCTATCTGTATAAACATGGAAATATCTACACCGCTATCTGTATAAACATGGAAATATCTACACCACTATCTGTATAAACATGCAAATATCTACACCGTTGTCTACATAAACTTGGAAATCTCTACAAGGCTATCACTATAAATGTGGAAATATCAACACCGCTGTCTCTATAAACATGGAAATATCTACACTGCCATCAGGATAATCATGGAAATATCTACACAGCCGTCTCTATAAACATGGAAATATCTACACCTCCATCTGTATAAACATGGAAATATCTACACCGCTATCTGTGAAAAGATGGAAATATCTACACCGCAATCTGTGCAAAGATGGAAATATCTACACGACTATCTGTGTAAACCTGGAAATATCTACACCGCAATCTGTGCAAAGATGGGAATAGCTACACCGCTCTCTGTGTAAACATGGAAATACCTACACCGCTATCTGTATAAACATGGAAATATCTACACCGCTATCTGTATAAACATGGAAATACCTACGCCGCCATCTGTATAAACAGGGAAATATCTACACCTACATCTGAATAAACATGGAAATATCTACACCGCTATCTGTATAAATATGGAAATATCTACACCGCTATCTCTATAAACTTGGAAATGTCTACACCGTTATCTGCATAAACTTGGAAATACCTACTTGGCTATCTCTATAAACATGGAATTATCTACACCGCCATCTGTATAAACACGGAAATACCTTCACAGTCATCTGTATAAACACGGATATATCTACACCACTATCTGTATAAACATGGAAATATCCACACTGCCATCAGGATAATCATGGAAATATCTAAACAGCCGTCTCTATAAACATGGAAATATCTACACCTCCATCTGTATAAATATGGAAATATCTACACCGATATCTGTATAAACATGGAAATATCTACACCGCTATCTGTATAAACATGGAAATATGTACGTCGCCATCTGTATAAACAGGGAAATATCTACACCTGCATCTGAATAAACATGGAAATATCTACACCGCTATCTGTATAAATATGGAAATATCTACACCGCTATCTCTATAAACATGGAAATAACTCCACCGCTATCTGTATAAAAACGGAAATATCTGTACCGCTATCTGTAAAACCTGGAAATATATACAGCGCAGTCTGTATAAACATGGATATATCTCCACCGCTCTCTGTATAAACATGGAAATATCTCCACCACTATCTCTATAAACATGGAAATATCTATAACACTATCTGTGAAAACATGGAAATATCTACACAGCTATCTGTGTAAATATGAAAGATTTACACCGCTATCTGTGTAAGGATGGAAATATCTACTCCGCAATCAGAGCAAATATGGAAATATCTACACAGCAATCGTTGTAAACATGGAAATATCTACACAGCGATCTGTATAAACATGGAAATATCTACACAGCAATCGCTGTAACCATGGAAATATCTACACAGCTATCTGTATAAACATGGAAATATCTACACCACTGTCTGTAAAAACATGGAAATACCGACACCAAGATCTCTATAAACATGGAAATATCTACATCGCTATCTGTATAAACATGGAAATATCTGCATCGCAATCAGTATAAACATGGAAATATCTACATCGCTATCTCTATAAACATGGAAATATCTACACCGCTATCTTAATAAACATGGAAACATCTACACTGCTATCTGTATAAACATGGAAATATCTACACCACTATCTGTATAAACATGGAAATATCTACAGCGCTATCTGCATAAACATGGAAATATCTCCACCACTACCTCTATAAACATGGAAATGTCTACACCCCTATCTGTGTAAACATGGAAATACCTTCATGGCTATCTGTATAAACATGGAAATATCTACACAGACATCAGTATAAACATGGAAATATCTACACAGTCATCTGTATAAACATGGAAATATCTACACAGTCATCTGTATAAACATGGAAATATCTACACAGCCATCTGTATAAACATGGAAATATCTACACAGCCATCTCTATAAACATGGAAATATCTACACTGCTATCTGTATAAACATGGAAATAGCCACACCACTGTCTGTGTAAACATGGAAATACCTTCACCGTTATCTGTATAAACAAGGAAATATCTACAGAGCTATCTGTATAAACATGGAAATACCTACACCGATATCTGTTTAAACATGGAAATATCTAAACCGCTATCTACATGAACATGGATATATCTACACTGCTTTCTGTATAAACATGGAAATATCCCCACCTCTATCTCTATAAACATGGAAATATCTACACCGCTATCTGTATAAACATGGATATATTTACACCACTATCTGTATAAACATGGAAATATTTACACCGCTATCTGTATAAACGTGGATATATCTACACCACTATCTCTATAAACATGGAAATATCTACACCACTGTCTGTATAAACCTGAAAGTATCTACACCGCTATCTCTATAAACATAGAAATATCTACACCGCTGTCTGTGTAAACATGGAAATATCTACAGAAATATCTGTATAAACATGCAAATATCTACACCGCTGTCTCTATAAACCTGGAAATATCTACACTGCTATGTGTATAAACATGGAAATATCTACACCGCTGTCTCTAAAAACATGGAAATACCTACACCGCTTTATCTATAAACATGCAAATATCTACACCGTTGTCTACATAAACTTGGAAATCTCTACAAGGCTATCACTATAAATGTGGAAATATCTACACCGCTGTCTCTATAAACATGGAAATATCTACACTGCCATCAGGATAATCATGGAAATATCTACACAGCCGTCTCTATAAACATGGAAATATCTACACCTGCATCTGTATAAACATCGAAATATCTACACCGCTATCTGTGAAAAGATGGAAATATCTACACCGCAATCTGTGCAAAGATGGAAATATCTACACGACTATCTGTGTAAACCTGGAAATATCTACACCGAAATCTGTGCAAAGATGGGAAAAGCTACACCGCTCTCTGTGCAAACATGGAAATACCTACACCGCTATCTGTATAAACATGGAAATATCTACACCGCTATCTGTATAAACATGGAAATATCTACGCCGACATCTGTATAAACAGGAAAATATCTACACCTACATCTGAATAAACATGGAAATATCTACACCGCTATCTGTATAAATATGGAAATATCTACACTGCTATCTCTATAAACATGGAAATATCTCCACCGCTATCTGTATAAAAATGGAAATATCTGTACCGCTATCTGTAAAACCTGGAAATATTTACAACGCAGTGTGTATAAACATGGATATATCTCCACCGCTATCTGTATAAACATAGAAATATCTCCACCACTATCTCTGTAAACATGGAAATGTCTACACCCCTATCTGTGTAAACATGGAAATACCTTCATGGCTATCTCTATAAACATGGAAATATCTACACAGACATCAGTATAAACATGGAAATATCTACACAGTCATCTGTATAAACATGGAAATATCTACACAGCCATCTGTATAAACATGGAAATATCTACACAGTCATCTCTATAAACATGGAAATATCTACACTGCTATCTGTATAAACATGGAAATAGCCACACCACTGTCTGTGTAAACATGGAAATACCTTCACCATTATCTGTATAAACAAGGAAATATCTACAGAGCTATCTGTATAAACATTGAAATATCTCCAACGATATCTGTATAAACATGGAAATATCTACACCGTTATCTGTTTAAACATGGAAATATCTACACCGCTCTCTGCATGAACATGGAAATATCTACACTGCTTTCTGTATAAACATGGAAATATGCCCACCGTTATCTCTATAAACTTGGAAATATCTACAGCGATATCTGTATAAACATGGAAATATCTACACCGCTATCTGTATAAACATGGAAATATCTACAGTGCTATCTGCATAAATATGGAAATATCTACACCGCTATCTCTATAAACTTGGAAATGTCCACACCGTTATCTGCATAAACTTGGAAATATCTACTTGGCTATCTCTATAAACATGGAATTATCTATACCGCCATCTGTATAAACACGGAAATACCTTCACAGTCATCTGTATAAACACGGAAATATCTACACCACTATCTGTATAAACATGGAAATATCTACACTGCCATCAGGATAATCATGGAAATATCTACACAGCCGTCTCTATAAACATGGAAATATCTACACCTCCATCTGTATAAACATGGAAATATCTACACCGCTATCTGTGAAAAGATGGAAACATCTACACCGCAATCTGTGCAAAGATGGAAATATCTACACGACTATCTGTGTAAACCTGGAAATATCTACACCGAAATCTGTGCAAAGATGAAAATAGCTACACCGCTCTCTGTGTAAACATGGAAATACCTACACCGCTATCTGTATAAACATGGAAATATCTACACCGCTATCTGTATAAACATGGAAATATCTACGCCTCCATCTGTATAAACAGGGAAATATCTACAACTACATCTGAATAAACATGGAAATATCTACACCGCTATCTGTATAAATATGGAAATGTCTACACTGCTATCTCTATAAACATGGAAATATCTCCACCGCTATCTGTATAAAAATGGAAATATCTGTACCGCTATCTGTAAAACCTGGAAATATATACACCGCAGTCTGTATAAACATGGGTATATCTCCACCGCTATCTGTATGAACATGGAAATATCTCCACCACTATCTCTATAAACATGGAAATGTCTACACCACTATCTGTGTAAACATGGAAATACCTTCATGGCTATCTCTATAAACATGGAAATATCTACACAGACATCAGTATAAACATGAAAATATCTACACAGTCATCTGTATAAACATGGAAATATCTACACAGTCATCTGTATAAACATGGAAGTATCTACACAGCCATCTGTATAAACATGGAAATATCTACACAGCCATCTCTGTAAACATGGAAATATCTACACTGCTATCTGTATAAACATGGAAATAGCCACACCACTGTCTGTGTAAACATGGAAATAACTTCACCGTTATCTGTATAAACAAGGAAATATCTACAGAGCTATCTGTATAAACATTGAAATATCTCCAACGATATCTGTATAAACATGGAAATATCTACACCGATATCTGTTTAAACATGGAAATATCTACACCGCTATCTACATGAACGTGGAAATATCTACACTGCTTTCTGTATAAACATGGAAATATCCCCACCGCTATCTCTATAAACATGGAAATATCTACAGCGCTATCTGTATAAACATGGAAATATCTACAATGCTTTCTGTATAAACATGGAAATATCTACAGCGCTATCTGCATAAATATGGAAATATCTACACTGCTATCTCTATAAACTTGGAAATGTCTACACCATTATCTGCATAAACTTGGAAATATCTACTTGGCTATCTCTATAAACATGGAATTATCTATATCGCCATCTGTATAAACACGGAAATACCTTCACAGTCATCTGTATAAACACGGAAATATCTACACCACTGTCTCTATAAACATGGAAATAGCTACACTGCCATCAGGATAATCATGGAAATATCTACACAGCCGTCTCTATAAACATGGAAATATCTACACCTCCATCTGAATAAACATGGAAATATCTACACCGCTATCTGTGAAAAGATGGAAATATCTACACCGCAATCTGTGCAAAATGGAAATATCTACACGACTATCTGAGTAAACCTGGAAATATCTACACCGCAATCTGTGCAAAGATGGAAATAGCTACACCGCTCTCTGTGTAAACATGGAAATACCTACACCGCTATCTGTATAAACATGGAAATATCTACACCGCTATCTGTATAAACATGGAAATATCTACACCGCTATCTGTATAAACATGCAAATATCTACACCGTTGTCTACATAAACTTGGAAATCTCTACAAGGCTCTCACTATAAATGTGGAAATATCAACACCGCTGTCTCTATAAATATGGAAATATCTACACTGACATCAGGATAATCATGGAAATATCTACACAGCCGTCTCTATAAACATGGAAATATCTACACCTCCATCTGTATAAACATGGAAATATCTACACCGCTATCTGTGAAAAGATGGAAATATCTACACCGCAATCTGTGCAAAGATGGAAATATCTACACGACTATCTGTGTAAACCTGGAAATATCTACACCGCAATCTGTGCAAAGATGGGAATAGCTACACCGCTCTCTGTGTAAACATGGAAATACCTACACCGCTATCTGTATAAACATGGAAATATCTACACCGCTATCTGTATAAACATGGAAATATCTACGCCGACATCTGTATAAACAGGAAAATATCTACACCTACATCTGAATAAACATGGAAATATCTACACCGCTATCTGTATAAATATGGAAATATCTACACTGCTATCTCTATAAACATGGAAATATCTCCACCGCTATCTGTATAAATATGGAAATATCTACACCGCTATCTCTGTAAACTTGGAAATGTCTACACCGTTATCTGCATAAACTTGGAAATACCTACTTGGCTATCTCTATAAACATGGAATTATCTACACTGCCATCTGTATAAACACGGAAATACCTTCACAGTCATCTGTATAAACACGGATATATCTACACCACTATCTGTATAAACATGGAAATATCCACACTGCCATCAGGATAATCATGGAAATATCTAAACAGCCGTCTCTATAAACATGGAAATATCTACACCTCCATCTGTATAAATATGGAAATATCTACACCGATATCTGTATAAACATGGAAATATCTACACCGCTATCTGTATAAACATGGAAATATGTACGTCGCCATCTGTATAAACAGGGAAATATCTACACCTACATCTGAATAAACATGGAAATATCTACACCGCTATCTGTATAAATATGGAAATATCTACACCGCTATCTCTATAAACATGGAAATAACTCCACCGCTATCTGTATAAAAACGGAAATATCTGTACCGCTATCTGTAAAACCTGGAAATATATACAGCGCAGTCTGTATAAACATGGATATATCTCCACCGCTCTCTGTATAAACATGGAAATATCTCCACCACTATCTCTATAAACATGGAAATATCTATAACACTATCTGTGAAAACATGGAAATATCTACACAGCTATCTGTGTAAATATGAAAGATTTACACCGCTATCTGTGTAAGGATGGAAATACCTACTCCGCAATCAGAGCAAATATGGAAATATCTACACAGCAATCGTTGTAAACATGGAAATATCTACACAGCGATCTGTATAAACATGGAAATATCTACACAGCAATCGCTGTAACCATGGAAATATCTACACAGCTATCTGTATAAACATGCAAAAATCTACACCACTGTCTGTAAAAACATGGAAATAACGACACCACGATCTCTATAAACATGGAAATATCTACATCGCTATCTGTATAAACATGGAAATATCTGCATCGCTATCAGTATAAACATGGAAATATCTACATCGCTATCTCTATAAACATGGAAATATCTACACCGCTATCTTAATAAACATGGAAACATCTACACTGCTATCTGTATAAACATGGAAATATCTACACCACTATCTGTATAAACATGGAAATATCTACAGCGCTATCTGCATAAACATGGAAATATCTCCACCACTACCTCTATAAACATGGAAATGTCTACACCCCTATCTGTGTAAACATGGAAATACCTTCATGGCTATCTCTATAAACATGGAAATATCTACACAGACATCAGTATAAACATGGAAATATCTACACTGTCATCTGTATAAACATGGAAATATCTACACAGTCATCTGTATAAACATGGAAATATCTACACAGCCATCTCTATAAACATGGAAATATCTACACAGCCATCTCTATAAACATGGAAATATCTACACCGCTATCTACATGAACGTGGAAATATCTACACTGCTTTCTGTATAAACATGGAAATATCCCCACCGCTATCTCTATAAACATGGAAATATCTACAGCGCTATCTGTATAAACATGGAAATATCTACAATGCTTTCTGTATAAACATGGAAATATCTACAGCGCTATCTGCATAAATATGGAAATATCTACACCGCTATCTCTATAAACTTGGAAATTTCTACACCATTATCTGCATAAACTTGGAAATATCTACTTGGCTATCTCTATAAACATGGAATTATCTATATCGCCATCTGTATAAACACGGAAATACCTTCACAGTCATCTGTATAAACACGGAAATATCTACACCACTGTCTCTATAAACATGGAAATAGCTACACTGCCATCAGGATAATCTTGGAAATATCTACACGGCCGTCTCTATAAACATGGAAATATCTACACCTCCATCTGAATAAACATGGAAATATCTACACCGCTATCTGTGAAAAGATGGAAATATCTACACCGCAATCTGTGCAAAATGGAAATAACTACACGACTATCTGAGTAAACCTGGAAATATCTACACCGCAATCTGTGCAAAGATGGAAATAGCTACACCGCTCTCTGTGTAAACATGGAAATACCTACACCGCTATCTGTATAAACATGGAAATATCTACACCGCTATCTGTATAAACATGGAAATATCTACGCTGCCATCTGTATAAACAGGGAAATATCTACAGCTACATCTGAATAAACATGGAAATATCTACAACGCTATCTGTATAAATATGGAAATATCTACACTGCTATCTCTATAAACGTGGAAATATCTCCACCGCTATCTGTATAAAAATGGAAATATCTGTACCGCTATCTGTAAAACCTGGAAATATATACACCGCAGTCTGTATAAACATGGATACATCTCCACCGCTATCTGTATAAACATGGAAATATCTCCACCACTATCTCTATTAACATGGAAATGTCTACACCCCTATCTGTGTAAACATGGAAATAACTTCATGGCTATCTCTATAAACATGGAAATATCTACACAGACATCAGTATAAACATGGAAATATCTACACAGTCATCTGTATAAACATGGAAATATCTACACAGTCATCTGTATAAACGTGGAAATATCTACACAGCCATCTGTATAAACATGGAAATATCTACACAGCCATCTCTATAAACATGGAAATATCTACACTGATATCTGTATAAACATGGAAATAGCCACACCACTGTCTGTGTAAACATGGAAATAACTTCACCGTTATCTGTATAAACAAGGAAATATATACAGAGCTATCTGTATAAACATTGAAATATCTCCAACGATATCTGTATAAACATGGAAATATCTACACCGATATCTGTTTAAACATGGAAATATCTACACCGCTATCTACATGAACATGGAAATATCTACACTGCTTTCTGTATAAACATGGAAATATCCCCACCGCTATCTCTATAAACATGGAAATATCTACACCGCTATCTGTATAAACATGGAAATATTTACACCACTATCTGTATAAACATGGAAATATTTACACCGCTATCTGTATAAACGTAGATATATATACACCGCTATCTGTATAAACTTGGAAATATCTACACCACTGTCTGTATAAACCTGAAAGTATCTACACCGCTATCTCTATAAACATAGAAATATCTACACCGCTGTCTCTATAAACATGGAAATATCTACAGTAATATCTGAATAAACATGCAAATATCTACACCGCTGTCTCTATAAACATGGAAATATCTACACTGCTATGTGTATAAACATGGAAATATCTACACCGCTGTCTCTAAAAACATGGAAATATCTACACCGCTGTATCTATAAACATGCAAATATCTACACCGTTGTCTACATAAACTTGGAAATCTCTACACGGCTATCTCTATAAATGTGGAAATATCTACACCGCTGTCTCTATAAACATGGAAATATCTACACCTCCATCTGTATAAACATGGAAATATCTACACCGCTATCTGTGAAAAGATGGAAATATCTACACCGCAATCTGTGCAAAGATGGAAATATCTACACGACTATCTGTGTAAACCTGGAAATATCTACACCGCAATCTGTGCAAAGATGGGAATAGCTACACCGCTCTCTGTGTAAACATGGAAATACCTACACCGCTATCTGTATAAACATGGAAATATCTACACCGCTATCTGTATAAACATGGAAATACCTACGCCGCCATCTGTATAAACAGGGAAATATCTACACCTACATCTGAATAAACATGGAAATATCTACACCGCTATCTGTATAAATATGGAAATATCTACACCGCTATCTCTATAAACTTGGAAATGTCTACACCGTTATCTGCATAAACTTGGAAATACCTACTTGGCTATCTCTATAAACATGGAATTATCTACACCGCCATCTGTATAAACACGGAAATACCTTCACAGTCATCTGTATAAACACGGATATATCTACACCACTATCTGTATAAACATGGAAATATCCACACTGCCATCAGGATAATCATGGAAATATCTAAACAGCCGTCTCCATAAACATGGAAATATCTACACCTCCATCTGTATAAATATGGAAATATCTACACCGATATCTGTATAAACATGGAAATATCTACACCGCTATCTGTATAAACATGGAAATATGTACGTCGCCATCTGTATAAACAGGGAAATATCTACACCTGCATCTGAATAAACATGGAAATATCTACACCGCTATCTGTATAAATATGGAAATATCTACACCGCTATCTCTATAAACATGGAAATAACTCCACCGCTATCTGTATAAAAACGGAAATATCTGTACCGCTATCTGTAAAACCTGGAAATATATACAGCGCAGTCTGTATAAACATGGATATATCTCCACCGCTCTCTGTATAAACATGGAAATATCTCCACCACTATCTCTATAAACATGGAAATATCTATAACACTATCTGTGAAAACATGGAAATATCTACACAGCTATCTGTGTAAATATGAAAGATTTACACCGCTATCTGTGTAAGGATGGAAATACCTACTCCGCAATCAGAGCAAATATGGAAATATCTACACAGCAATCGTTGTAAACATGGAAATATCTACACAGCGATCTGTATAAACATGGAAATATCTACACAGCAATCGCTGTAACCATGGAAATATCTACACAGCTATCTGTATAAACATGGAAAAATCTACACCACTGTCTGTAAAAACATGGAAATATCGACACCACGATCTCTATAAACATGGAAATATCTACATCGCTATCTGTATAAACATGGAAATATCTGCATCGCTATCAGTATAAACATGGAAATATCTACATCGCTATCTCTATAAACATGGAAATATCTACACCGCTATCTTAATAAACATGGAAACATCTACACTGCTATGTGTATAAACATGGAAATATCTACACCACTATCTGTATAAACATGGAAATATCTACAGCGCTATCTGCATAAACATGGAAATATCTCCACCACTACCTCTATAAACATGGAAATGTCTACACCCCTATCTGTGTAAACATGGAAATACCTTCATGGCTATCTCTATAAACATGGAAATATCTACACAGACATCAGTATAAACATGGAAATATCTACACAGTCATCTGTATAAACATGGAAATATCTACACAGTCATCTGTATAAACATGGAAATATCTACACAGCCATCTCTATAAACATGGAAATATCTACACAGCCATCTCTATAAACATGGAAATATCTACACTGCTATCTGTATAAACATGGAAATAGCCACACCACTGTCTGTGTAAACATGGAAATACCTTCACCGTTATCTGTATAAACAAGGAAATATCTACAGAGCTATCTGTATAAACATGGAAATATCTACACCGATATCTGTTTAAACATGGAAATATCTACACCGCTATCTACATGAACATGGAAATATCTACACTGCTTTCTGTATAAACATAGAAATATCCCCACCTCTATCTCTATAATCATGGAAATATCTACACCGCTATCTGTACAAACATGGATATATTTACACAACTATCTGTATAAACATGGAAATATTTACACCGCTATCTGTATAAACGTGGATATATCTACACCGCTATCTCTATAAACATGGAAATATCTACACCACTTTCTGTATAAACCTGAAAGTATCTACACCGCTATCTCTATAAACATAGAAATATCTACACCGCTGTCTGTATAAACATGGAAATATCTACAGAAATATCTGTATAAACATGCAAATATCTACACCGCTGTCTCTATAAACATGGAAATATCTACACTGCTATGTTTATAAACATGGAAATATCTACACCGCTGTCTCTAAAAACATGGAAATATCTACACCGCTGTATCTATAAACATGCAAATATCTACACCGTTGTCTACATAAACTTGGAAATCTCTACAAGGCTATCACTATAAATGTGGAAATATCTACACCGCTGTCTCTATAAACATGGAAATATCTACACTGCCATCAGGATAATCATGGAAATATCTACACAGCCGTCTCTATAAACATGGAAATATCTACACCTCCATCTGTATAAACATGGAAATATCTACACCGCTATCTGTGAAAAGATGGAAATATCTACACCGCAATCTGTGCAAAGATGGAAATATCTACACGACTATCTGTGTAAACCTGGAAATATCTACACCACAATCTGTGCAAAGATGGGAATAGCTACACCGCTCTCTGTGTAAACATGGAAATACCTACACCGCTATCTGTATAAACATGGAAATATCTACACCGCTATCTGTATAAACATGGAAATATCTATGCCGACATCTGTATAAACAGGGAAATATCTACACCTACATCTGAATAAACATGGAAATATCTACACCGCTATCTGTATAAATATGGAAATATCTACACTGCTATCTCTATAAACTTGGAAATATCTCCACCGTTATCTGTATAAAAATGGAAATATCTGTACCGCTATCTGTAAAACCTGGAAATATTTACAACGCAGTCTGTATAAACATGGATATATCTCCACCGCTATCTGTATAAACATGGAAATATCTCCACCACTATCTCTGTAAACATGGAAATGTCTACACCCCTATCTGTGTAAACATGGAAATACCTTCATGGCTATCTCTATAAACATGGAAATATCTACACAGACATCAGTATAAACATGGAAATATCTACACAGTCATCTGTATAAACATGGAAATATCTACACAGCCATCTGTATAAACATGGAAATATCTACACAGCCATCTCTATAAACATGGAAATATCTACACTGCTATCTGTATAAACATGGAAATAGCCACACCACTGTCTGTGTAAACATGGAAATACCTTCATCGTTATCTGTATAAACAAGGAAATATCTACAGAGATATCTGTATAAACATTGAAATATCTCCATGATATCTGTATAAACATGGAAATATCTACACCGTTATCTGCTTAAACATGGAAATATCTACACCGCTCTCTACATGAACATGGAAATATCTACACTGCTTTCTGTATAAACATGGAAATATCCCCACCGTTATCTCTATAAACTTGGAAATATCTACAGCGATATCTGTATAAACATGGAAATATCTACACTGCTATCTCTATAAACATGGAAATATCTACAGTGCTATCTGCATAAATATGGAAATATCTACACCGCTATCTCTATAAACTTGGAAATGTCCACACCGTTATCTGCATAAACTTGGAAATATCTACTTGGCTATCTCTATAAACATGGAATTATCTATACCGCCATCTGTATAAACACGGAAATACCTTCACAGTCATCTGTATAAACACGGAAATATCTACACCACTATCTGTATAAACATGGAAATATCTACACTGCCATCAGGATAATCATGGAAATATCTACACAGCCGTCTCTATAAACATGGAAATATCTACACCTCCATCTGTATAAACATGGAAATATCTACACCGCTATCTGTGAAAAGATGGAAATATCTACACCGCAATCTGTGCAAAGATGGAAATATCTACACGACTATCTGTGTAAACCTGGAAATATCTACACCGCAATCTGTGCAAAGATGAAAATAGCTACACAGCTATCTGTATAAACATGGAAATATCTACACCGCTATCTGTATAAACATGGAAATATCTACGCCTCCATCTGTATAAACAGGGAAATATCTACACCTACATCTGAATAAACATGGAAATATCTACACCGCTATCTGTATAAATATGGAAATGTCTACACTGCTATCTCTATAAACATGGAAATATCTCCACCGCTATCTGTATAAAAATGGAAATATCTGTACCGCTATCTGTAAAACCTGGAAATATATACACCGCAGTCTGTATAAACATGGATATATCTCCACCGCTATCTGTATGAACATGGAAATATCTCCACCACTATCTCTATAAACATGGAAATGTCTACACCACTATCTGTGTAAACATGGAAATACCTTCATGACTATCTCTATAAACATGGAAATATCTACACAGACATCAGTATAAACATGAAAATATCTACACAGTCATCTGTATAAACATGGAAATATCTACACAGTCATCTGTATAAACATGGAAGTATCTACACAGCCATCTGTATAAACATGGAAATATCTACACAGCCATCTCTGTAAACATGGAAATATCTACACTGCTATCTGTATAAACATGGAAATAGCCACACCACTGTCTGTGTAAACATGGAAATAACTTCACCGTTATCTGTATAAACAAGGAAATATCTACAGAGCTATCTGTATAAACATTGAAATATCTCCAACGATATCTGTATAAACATGGAAATATCTACACCGATATCTGTTTAAACATGGAAATATCTACACCGCTATCTACATGAACGTGGAAATATCTATACTGCTTTCTGTATAAACATGGAAATATCCCCACCGCTATCTCTATAAACATGGAAATATCTACAGCGTATCTGTATAAACATGGAAATATCTACAATGCTTTCTGTATAAACATGGAAATATCTACAGCGCTATCTGCATAAATATGGAAATATCTACACCGCTATCTCTATAAACTTGGAAATGTCTACATCATTATCTGCATAAAATTGGAAATATCTACTTGGCTATCTCTATAAACATGGAATTATCTATATCGCCATCTGTATAAACACGGAAATACCTTCACAGTCATCTGTATAAACACGGAAATATCTACACCACTGTCTCTATAAACATGGAAATAGCTACACTGCCATCAGGATAATCATGGAAATATCTACACAGCCGTCTCTATAAACATGGAAATATCTACACCTCCATCTGAATAAACATGGAAATATCTACACCGCTATCTGTGAATAGATGGAAATATCTACACCGCAATCTGTGCAAAATGGAAATATCTACACGACTATCTGAGTAAACCTGGAAATATCTACACCGCAATCTGTGCAAAGATGGAAATAGCTACACCGCTCTCTGTGTAAACATGGAAATACCTACACCGCTATCTGTATAAACATGGAAATATCTACACCGCTATCTGTATAAACATGGAAATATCTACACCACTATCTGTATAAACATGCAAATATCTACACCGTTGTCTACATAAACTTGGAAATCTCTACAAGGCTATCACTATAAATGTGGAAATATCAACACCGCTGTCTCTATAAACATGGAAATATCTACACTGCCATCAGGATAATCATGGAAATATCTACACAGCCGTCTCTATAAACATGGAAATATCTACACCTCCATCTGTATAAACATGGAAATATCTACACCGCTATCTGTGAAAAGATGGAAATATCTACACCGCAATCTGTGCAAAGATGGAAATATCTACACGACTATCTGTGTAAACCTGGAAATATCTACACCGCAATCTGTGCAAAGATGGGAATAGCTACATCGCTCTCTGTGTAAACATGGAAATACCTACACCGCTATCTGTATAAACATGGAAATATCTACACCGCTATCTGTATAAACATGGAAATACCTACGCCGCCATCTGTATAAACAGGGAGATATCTACACCTACATCTGAATAAACATGGAAATATCTACACCGCTATCTGTATAAATATGGAAATATCTACACCGCTATCTCTGTAAACTTGGAAATGTCTACACCGTTATCTGCATAAACTTGGAAATACCTACTTGGCTATCTCTATAAACATGGAATTATCTACACTGCCATCTGTATAAACACGGAAATACCTTCACAGTCATCAGTATAAACACGGATATATCTACACCACTATCTGTATAAACATGGAAATATCCACACTGCCATCAGGATAATCATGGAAATATCTAAACAGCCGTCTCTATAAACATGGAAATATCTACACCTCCATCTGTATAAATATGGAAATATCTACACCGATATCTGTATAAACATGGAAGTATCTACACCGCTATCTGTATAAACATGGAAATATGTACGTCGCCATCTGTATAAACAGGGAAATATCTACACCTGCATCTGAATAAACATGGAAATATCTACACCGCTATCTGTATAAATATGGAAATATCTACACCGCTATCTCTATATACATGGAAATAACTCCACCGCTATCTGTATAAAAACGGAAATATCTGTACCGCTATCTGTAAAACCTGGAAATATATACAGCGCAGTCTGTATAAACATGGATATATCTCCACCGCTCTCTGTATAAACATGGAAATATCTCCACCACTATCTCTATAAACATGGAAATATCTATAACACTATCTGTGAAAACATGGAAATATCTACACAGCTATCTGTGTAAATATGAAAGATTTACACCGCTATCTGTGTAAGGATGGAAATACCTACTCCGCAATCAGAGCAAATATGGAAATATCTACACAGCAATCGTTGTAAACATGGAAATATCTACACAGCGATCTGTATAAACATGGAAATATCTACACAGCAATCGCTGTAACCATGGAAATATCTACACAGCTATCTGTATAAACATGCAAAAATCTACACCACTGTCTGTAAAAACATGGAAATAACGACACCACGATCTCTATAAACATGGAAATATCTACATCGCTATCTGTATAAACATGGAAATATCTGCATCGCTATCAGTATAAACATGGAAATATCTACATCGCTATCTCTATAAACATGGAAATATCTACACCGCTATCTTAATAAACATGGAAACATCTACACTGCTATCTGTATAAACATGGAAATATCTACACCACTATCTGTATAAACATGGAAATATCTACAGCGCTATCTGCATAAACATGGAAATATCTCCACCACTACCTCTATAAACATGGAAATGTCTACACCCCTATCTGTGTAAACATGGAAATACCTTCATGGCTATCTCTATAAACATGGAAATATCTACACAGACATCAGTATAAACATGGAAATATCTACACTGTCATCTGTATAAACATGGAAATATCTACACAGTCATCTGTATAAACATGGAAATATCTACACAGCCATCTCTATAAACATGGAAATATCTACACAGCCATCTCTATAAACATGGAAATATCTACACCGCTATCTACATGAACGTGGAAATATCTACACTGCTTTCTGTATAAACATGGAAATATCCCCACCGCTATCTCTATAAACATGGAAATATCTACAGCGCTATCTGTATAAACATGGAAATATCTACAATGCTTTCTGTATAAACATGGAAATATCTACAGCGCTATCTGCATAAATATGGAAATATCTACACCGCTATCTCTATAAACTTGGAAATTTCTACACCATTATCTGCATAAACTTGGAAATATCTACTTGGCTATCTCTATAAACATGGAATTATCTATATCGCCATCTGTATAAACACGGAAATACCTTCACAGTCATCTGTATAAACACGGAAATATCTACACCACTGTCTCTATAAACATGGAAATAGCTACACTGCCATCAGGATAATCTTGGAAATATCTACACGGCCGTCTCTATAAACATGGAAATATCTACACCTCCATCTGAATAAACATGGAAATATCTACACCGCTATCTGTGAAAAGATGGAAATATCTACACCGCAATCTGTGCAAAATGGAAATATCTACATGACTATCTGAGTAAACCTGGAAATATCTACACCGCAATCTGTGCAAAGATGGAAATAGCTACACCGCTCTCTGTGTAAACATGGAAATACCTACACCGCTATCTGTATAAACATGGAAATATCTACACCGCTATCTGTATAAACATGGAAATATCTACGCCGCCATCTGTATAAACAGGGAAATATCTACAGCTACATCTGAATAAACATGGAAATATCTACACCGCTATCTGTATAAATATGGAAATATCTACACTGCTATCTCTATAAACGTGGAAATATCTCCACCGCTATCTGTATAAAAATGGAAATATCTGTACCGCTATCTGTAAAACCTGGAAATATATACACCGCAGTCTGTATAAACATGGATACATCTCCACCGCTATCTGTATAAAGATGGAAATATCTCCACCACTATCTCTATTAACATGGAAATGTCTACACCCCTATCTGTGTAAACATGGAAATAACTTCATGGCTATCTCTATAAACATGGAAATATCTACACAGACATCAGTATAAACATGGAAATATCTACACAGTCATCTGTATAAACATGGAAATATCTACAAAGTCATCTGTATAAACGTGGAAATATCTACACAGCCATCTGTATAAACATGGAAATATCTACACAGCCATCTCTATAAACATGGAAATATCTACACTGATATCTGTATAAACATGGAAATAGCCACACCACTGTCTGTGTAAACATGGAAATAACTTCACCGTTATCTGTATAAACAAGGAAATATATACAGAGCTATCTGTATAAACATTGAAATATCTCCAACGATATCTGTATAAACATGGAAATATCTACACCGATATCTGTTTAAACATGGAAATATCTACACCGCTATCTACATGAACATGGAAATATCTACACTGCTTTCTGTATAAACATGGAAATATCCCCACCGCTATCTCTATAAACATGGAAATATCTACACCGCTATCTGTATAAACATGGAAATATTTACACCACTATCTGTATAAACATGGAAATATTTACACCGCTATCTGTATAAACGTAGATATATATACACCGCTATCTCTATAAACATGGAAATATCTACACCACTGTCTGTATAAACCTGAAAGTATCTGCACCGCTATGTCTATAAACATAGAAATATCTACACCGCTGTCTCTATAAACATGGAAATATCTACAGTAATATCTGAATAAACATGCAAATATCTACACCGCTGTCTCTATAAACATGGAAATATCTACACTGCTATGTGTATAAACATGGAAATATCTACACCGCTGTCTCTAAAAACATGGAAATATCTACACCGCTGTATCTATAAACATGCAAATATCTACACCGTTGTCTACATAAACTTGGAAATCTCTACACGGCTATCTCTATAAATGTGGAAATATCTACACCGCTGTCTCTATAAACATGGAAATATCTACACCTCCATCTGTATAAACATGGAAATATCTACACCGCTATCTGTGAAAAGATGGAAATATGTACACCGCAATCTGTTCAAAGATGGAAATATCTACACGACTATCTGTGTAAACCTGGAAATATCTACACCGCAATCTGTGCAAAGATGGGAATAGCTACACCGCTCTCTGTGTAAACATGGAAATACCTACACCGCTATCTGTATAAACATGGAAATATCTACACCGCTATCTGTATAAACATGGAAATACCTACACCGCCATCTGTATAAACAGGGAAATATCTACAACTACATCTGAATAAACATGGAAATATCTACACCGCTATCTCTATAAATATGGAAATATCTACACCGCTATCTCTGTAAACTTGGAAATGTCTACACCGTTATCTGCATAAACTTGGAAATACCTACTTGGCTATCTCTATAAACATGGAATTATCTACACCGCCATCTGTATAAACACGGAAATACCTTCACAGTCATCTGTATATACACGGATATATCTACACCACTATCTGTATAAACATGGAAATATCCACACTGCCATCAGGATAATCATGGAAATATCTAAACAGCCGTCTCTATAAACATGGAAATATCTACACCTCCATCTGTATAAATATGGAAATATCTACACCGATATCTGTATAAACATGGAAATATCTACACCGCTATCTGTATAAACATGGAAATATGTACGTCGCCATCTGTATAAACAGGGAAATATCTACACCTACATCTGAATAAACATGGAAATATCTACACCGCTATCTGTATAAATATGGAAATATCTACACCGCTATCTCTATAAACATTGAAATAACTCCACCGCTATCTGTATAAAAACGGAAATATCTGTACCGCTATCTGTAAAACCTGGAAATATATACAGCGCAGTCTGTATAAACATGGATATATCTCCACCGCTCTCTGTATAAACATGGAAATATCTCCACCACTATCTCTATAAACATGGAAATATCTATAACACTATCTGTGAAAACATGGAAATATCTACACAGCTATCTGTGTAAATATGAAAGATTTACACCGCTATCTGTGTAAGGATGGAAATATCTACTCCGCAATCAGAGCAAATATGGAAATATCTACACAGCAATCGTTGTAAACATGGAAATATCTACACAGCGATCTGTATAAACATGGAAATATCTACACAGCAATCGCTGTAACCATGGAAATATCTACACAGCTATCTGTATAAACATGGAAAAATCTACACCACTGTCTGTAAAAACATGGAAATATCGACACCACGATCTCTATAAACATGGAAATATCTACATCGCTATCTGTATAAACATGGAAATATCTGCATCGCTATCAGTATAAACATGGAAATATCTACATCGCTATCTCTATAAACATGGAAATATCTACACCGCTATCTTAATAAACATGGAAACATCTACACTGCTATCTGTATAAACATGGAAATATCTACACCACTATCTGTATAAACATGGAAATATCTACAGCGCTATCTGCATAAACATGGAAATATCTCCACCACTACCTCTATAAACATGGAAATGTCTACACCCCTATCTGTGTAAACATGGAAATACCTTCATGGCTATCTCTATAAACATGGAAATATCTACACAGACATCAGTATAAACATGGAAATATCTACACTGTCATCTGTATAAACATGGAAATATCTACACAGTCATCTGTATAAACATGGAAATATCTACACAGCCATCTCTATAAACATGGAAATATCTACACAGCCATCTCTATAAACATGGAAATATCTACACCGCTATCTACATGAACGTGGAAATATCTACACTGCTTTCTGTATAAACATGGAAATATCCCCACCGCTATCTCTATAAACATGGAAATATCTACAGCGCTATCTGTATAAACATGGAAATATCTACAATGCTTTCTGTATAAACATGGTAATATCTACAGTGCTATCTGCATAAATATGGAAATATCTACACCGCTATCTCTATAAACTTGGAAATGTCTACACCATTATCTGCATAAACTTGGAAATATCTACTTGGCTATCTCTATAAACATGGAATTATCTATATCGCAATCTGTATAAACACGGAAATACCTTCACAGTCATTTGTATAAACACGGAAATATCTACACCACTGTCTCTATAAACATGGAAATAGCTACACTGCCATCAGGATAATCTTGGAAATATCTACACAGCCGTCTCTATAAACATGGAAATATCTACACCTCCATCTGAATAAACATGGAAATATCTACACCGCTATCTGTGAAAAGATGGAAATATCTACACCGCAATCTGTGCAAAATGGAAATATCTACACGACTATCTGAGAAAACCTGGAAATATCTACACCGCAATCTGTGCAAAGATGGAAATAGATACACCGCTCTCTGTGTAAACATGGAAATACCTACACCGCTATCTGTATAAATATGGAAATATCTACACTGCTATCTGTATAAACATGGAAATATCTCCACCGCTATCTGTATAAAAATGGAAATATCTGTACCGCTATCTGTAAAACCTGGAAATATTTACAATGCAGTCTGTATAAACATGGATATATCTCCACCGTTATCTGTATAAACATGGAAATATCTCCACCACTATCTCTGTAAACATGGAAATGTCTACACCCCTATCTGTGTAAACATGGAAATACCTTCATGGCTATCTCTATAAACATGGAAATATCTACACAGACATCAGTATAAACATGGAAATATCTACACAGTCATCTGTATAAACATGGAAATATCTACACAGCCATCTGTATAAACATGGAAATATCTACACAGTCATCTCTATAAACATGGAAATATCTACACTGCTATCTGTATAAACATGGAAATAGCCACACCACTGTCTGTGTAAACATGGAAATACCTTCATCGTTATCTGTATAAACAAGGAAATATCTACAGAGCTATCTGTATAAACATTGAAATATCTCCATGATATCTGTATAAACATGGAAATATCTACACCGTTATCTGCTTAAACATGGAAATATCTACACCGCTCTCTACATGAACATGGAAATATCTACACTGCTTTCTGTATAAACATGGAAATATCCCCACCGTTATCTCTATAAACTTGGAAATATCTACAGCGATATCTGTATAAACATGGAAATATCTACACCGCTATCTGTATAAACATGGAAATATCTACAGTGCTATCTGCATAAATATGGAAATATCTACACCGCTATCTCTATAAACTTGGAAATGTCCACACCGTTATCTGCATAAACTTGGAAATATCTACTTGGCTATCTCTATAAACATGGAATTATCTATACCGCCATCTGTATAAACACGGAAATACCTTCACAGTCATCTGTGTAAACACGGAAATATCTACACCACTATCTGTATAAACATGGAAATATCTACACTGCCATCAGGATAATCATGGAAATATCTACACAGCCGTCTCTATAAACATGGAAATATCTACACCTCCATCTGTATAAACATGGAAATATCTACACCGCTATCTGTGAAAAAATGGAAATATCTACACCGCAATCTGTGCAAAGATGGAAATATCTACACGACTATCTGTGTAAACCTGGAAATATCTACACCGCAATCTGTGCAAAGATGAAAATAGCTACACAGCTATCTGTATAAACATGGAAATATCTACACCGCTATCTGTATAAACATGGAAATATCTACGCCTCCATCTGTATAAACAGGGAAATATCTACACCTCCATCTGAATAAACATGGAAATATCTACACCGCTATCAGTGAATAGATGGAAATATCTACACCGCAATCTGTGCAAAATGGAAATATCTCCACGACTATCTGAGTAAACCTGGAAATATCTACACCGCAATCTGTGCAAAGATGGAAATAGCTACACCGCTCTCTGTGTAAACATGGAAATACCTACACCGCTATCTGTATAAATATGGAAATATCTACACCGCTATCTCTATATACATGGAAATAACTCCACCGCTATCTGTATAAAAACGGAAATATCTGTACCGCTATCTGTAAAACCTGGAAATATATACAGCGCAGTCTGTATAAACATGGATATATCTCCACCGCTCTCTGTATAAACATGGAAATATTTCCACCACTATCTCTATAAACATGGAAATATCTATAACACTATCTGTGAAAACATGGAAATATCTACACAGCTATCTGTGTAAATATGAAAGATTTACACCGCTATCTGTGTAAGGATGGAAATACCTACTCCGCAATCAGAGCAAATATGGAAATATCTACACAGCAATCGTTGTAAACATGGAAATATCTACACAGCGATCTGTATAAACATGGAAATATCTACACAGCAATCGCTGTAACCATGGAAATATCTACACAGCTATCTGTATAAACATGGAAAAATCTACACCACTGTCTGTAAAAACATGGAAATATCGACACCACGATCTCTATAAACATGGAAATATCTACATCGCTATCTGTATAAACATGGAAATATCTGCATCGCTATCAGTATAAACATGGAAATATCTACATCGCTATCTCTATAAACATGGAAATATCTACACCGCTATCTTAATAAACATGGAAACATCTACACTGCTATCTGTATAAACATGGAAATATCTACACCACTATCTGTATAAACATGGAAATATCTACAGCGCTATCTGCATAAACATGGAAATATCTCCACCACTACCTCTATAAACATGGAAATGTCTACACCCCTATCTGTGTAAACATGGAAGTACCTTCATGGCTATCTCTATAAACATGGAAATATCTACACAGACATCAGTATAAACATGGAAATATCTACACTGTCATCTGTATAAACATGGAAATATCTACACAGTCATCTGTATAAACATGGAAATATCTACACAGCCATCTCTATAAACATGGAAATATCTACACAGCCATCTATATAAACATGGAAATATCTACACCGCTATCTACATGAACGTGGAAATATCTACACTGCTTTCTGTATAAACATGGAAATATCCCCACCGCTATCTCTATAAACATGGAAATATCTACAGCGCTATCTGTATAAACATGGAAATATCTACAATGCTTTCTGTATAAACATGGAAATATCTACAACGCTATCTGCATAAATATGGAAATATCTACACCGCTATCTCTATAAACTTGGAAATGTCTACACCATTATCTGCATAAACTTGGAAATATCTACTTGGCTATCTCTATAAACATGGAATTATCTATATCGCCATCTGTATAAACACGGAAATACCTTCACAGTCATCTGTATAAACACGGAAATATCTACACCACTGTCTCTATAAACATGGAAATAGCTACACTGCCATCAGGATAATCTTGGAAATATCTACACGGCCGTCTCTATAAACATGGAAATATCTACACCTCCATCTGAATAAACATGGAAATATCTACACCGCTATCTGTGAAAAGATGGAAATATCTACACCGCAATCTGTGCAAAATGGAAATATCTACATGACTATCTGAGTAAACCTGGAAATATCTACACCGCAATCTGTGCAAAGATGGAAATAGCTACACCGCTCTCTGTGTAAACATGGAAATACCTACACCGCTATCTGTATAAACATGGAAATATCTACACCGCTATCTGTATAAACATGGAAATATCTACGCCGCCATCTGTATAAACAGGGAAATATCTACAGCTACATCTGAATAAACATGGAAATATCTACACCGCTATCTGTATAAATATGGAAATATCTACACTGCTATCTCTATAAACGTGGAAATATCTCCACCGCTATCTGTATAAAAATGGAAATATCTGTACCGCTATCTGTAAAACCTGGAAATATATACACCGCAGTCTGTATAAACATGGATACATCTCCACCGCTATCTGTATAAACATGGAAATATCTCCACCACTATCTCTATTAACATGGAAATGTCTACACCCCTATCTGTGTAAACATGGAAATAACTTCATGGCTATCTCTATAAACATGGAAATATCTACACAGACATCAGTATAAACATGGAAATATCTACACAGTCATCTGTATAAACATGGAAATATCTATAAAGTCATCTGTATAAACGTGGAAATATCTACACAGCCATCTGTATAAACATGGAAATATCTACACAGCCATCTCTATAAACATGGAAATATCTACACTGATATCTGTATAAACATGGAAATAGCCACACCACTGTCTGTGTAAACATGGAAATAACTTCACCGTTATCTGTATAAACAAGGAAATATATACAGAGCTATCTGTATAAACATTGAAATATCTCCAACGATATCTGTATAAACATGGAAATATCTACACCGATATCTGTTTAAACATGGAAATATCTACACCGCTATCTACATGAACATGGAAATATCTACACTGCTTTCTGTATAAACATGGAAATATCCCCACCGCTATCTCTATAAACATGGAAATATCTACACCGCTATCTGTATAAACATGGAAATATTTACACCACTATCTGTATAAACATGGAAATATTTACACCGCTATCTGTATAAACGTAGATATATATACACCGCTATCTCTATAAACATGGAAATATCTACACCACTGTCTGTATAAACCTGAAAGTATCTGCACCGCTATGTCTATAAACATAGAAATATCTACACCGCTGTCTCTATAAACATGGAAATATCTACAGTAATATCTGAATAAACATGCAAATATCTACACCGCTGTCTCTATAAACATGGAAATATCTACACTGCTATGTGTATAAACATGGAAATATCTACACCGCTGTCTCTAAAAACATGGAAATATCTACACCGCTGTATCTATAAACATGCAAATATCTACACCGTTGTCTACATAAACTTGGAAATCTCTACACGGCTATCTCTATAAATGTGGAAATATCTACACCGCTGTCTCTATAAACATGGAAATATCTACACCTCCATCTGTATAAACATGGAAATATCTACACCGCTATCTGTGAAAAGATGGAAATATGTACACCGCAATCTGTTCAAAGATGGAAATATCTACACGACTATCTGTGTAAACCTGGAAATATCTACACCGCAATCTGTGCAAAGATGGGAATAGCTACACCGCTCTCTGTGTAAACATGGAAATACCTACACCGCTATCTGTATAAACATGGAAATATATACACCGCTATCTGTATAAACATGGAAATATCTACGCAAATATCTACACCGCTATCTGTATAAATATGGAAATATCTACACTGCTATCTCTATAAACGTGGAAATATCTCCACCGCTATCTGTATAAAAATGGAAATATCTGTACCGCTATCTGTAAAACCTGGAAATATATACACCGCAGTCTGTATAAACATGGATACATCTCCACCGCTATCTGTATAAACATGGAAATATCTCCACCACTATCTCTATTAACATGGAAATGTCTACACCCCTATCTGTGTAAACATGGAAATAACTTCATGGCTATCTCTATAAACATGGAAATATCTACACAGACATCAGTATAAACATGGAAATATCTACACAGTCATCTGTATAAACATGGAAATATCTACAAAGTCATCTGTATAAACGTGGAAATATCTACACAGCCATCTGTATAAACATGGAAATATCTACACAGCCATCTCTATAAACATGGAAATATCTACACTGATATCTGTATAAACATGGAAATAGCCACACCACTGTCTGTGTAAACATGGAAATAACTTCACCGTTATCTGTATAAACAAGGAAATATATACAGAGCTATCTGTATAAACATTGAAATATCTCCAACGATATCTGTATAAACATGGAAATATCTACACCGATATCTGTTTAAACATGGAAATATCTACACCGCTATCTACATGAACATGGAAATATCTACACTGCTTTCTGTACAAACATGGAAATATCCCCACCGCTATCTCTATAAACATGGAAATATCTACACCGCTATCTGTATAAACATGGATATATTTACACCACTATCTCTATAAACATGGAAATATTTACACCGCTATCTGTATAAACGTAGATATATATACACCGCTATCTCTATAAACATGGAAATATCTACACCACTGTCTGTATAAACCTGAAAGTATCTACACCGCTATCTCTATAAACATAGAAATATCTACACCGCTGTCTCTATAAACATGGAAATATCTACAGTAATATCTGAATAAACATGCAAATATCTACACCGCTGTCTCTATAAACATGGAAATATCTACACTGCTATGTGTATAAACATGGAAATATCTACACCGCTGTCTCTAAAAACATGGAAATATCTACACCGCTGTATCTATAAACATGCAAATATCTACACCGTTGTCTACATAAACTTGGAAATCTCTACACGGCTATCTCTATAAATGTGGAAATATCTACACCGCTGTCTCTATAAACATGGAAATATCTACACCTCCATCTGTATAAACATGGAAATATCTACACCGCTATCTGTGAAAAGATGGAAATATCTACACCGCAATCTGTGCAAAGATGGAAATATCTACACGACTATCTGTGTAAACCTGGAAATATCTACACCGCAATCTGTGCAAAGATGGGAATAGCTACACCGCTCTCTGTGTAAACATGGAAATACCTACACCGCTATCTGTATAAACATGGAAATATCTACACCGCTATCTGTATAAACATGGAAATACCTACGCCGCCATCTGTATAAACAGGGAAATATCTACACCTACATCTGAATAAACATGGAAATATCTACACCGCTATCTGTATAAATATGGAAATATCTACACCGCTATCTCTATAAACTTGGAAATGTCTACACCGTTATCTGCATAAACTTGGAAATACCTACTTGGCTATCTCTATAAACATGGAATTATCTACACCGCCATCTGTATAAACACGGAAATACCTTCACAGTCATCTGTATAAACACGGATATATCTACACCACTATCTGTATAAACATGGAAATATCCACACTGCCATCAGGATAATCATGGAAATATCTAAACAGCCGTCTCTATAAACATGGAAATATCTACACCTCCATCTGTATAAATATGGAAATATCTACACCGATATCTGTATAAACATGGAAATATCTACACCGCTATCTGTATAAACATGGAAATATGTACGTCGCCATCTGTATAAACAGGGAAATATCTACACCTGCATCTGAATAAACATGGAAATATCTACACCGCTATCTGTATAAATATGGAAATATCTACACCGCTATCTCTATAAACATGGAAATAACTCCACCGCTATCTGTATAAAAACGGAAATATCTGTACCGCTATCTGTAAAACCTGGAAATATATACAGCGCAGTCTGTATAAACATGGATATATCTCCACCGCTCTCTGTATAAACATGGAAATATCTCCACCACTATCTCTATAAACATGGAAATATCTATAACACTATCTGTGAAAACATGGAAATATCTACACAGCTATCTGTGTAAATATGAAAGATTTACACCGCTATCTGTGTAAGGATGGAAATACCTACTCCGCAATCAGAGCAAATATGGAAATATCTACACAGCAATCGTTGTAAACATGGAAATATCTACACAGCGATCTGTATAAACATGGAAATATCTACACAGCAATCGCTGTAACCATGGAAATATCTACACAGCTATCTGTATAAACATGGAAAAATCTACACCACTGTCTGTAAAAACATGGAAATATCGACACCACGATCTCTATAAACATGGAAATATCTACATCGCTATCTGTAGAAACATGGAAATATCTGCATCGCTATCAGTATAAACATGGAAATATCTACATCGCTATCTCTATAAACATGGAAATATCTACACCGCTATCTGTATAAACATGGATATATTTACACCACTATCTGTATAAACATGGAAATATTTACACCGCTATCTGTATAAACGTAGATATATATACACCGCTATCTCTATAAACATGGAAATATCTACACCACTGTCTGTATAAACCTGAAAGTATCTACACCGCTATCTCTATAAACATAGAAATATCTACACCGCTGTCTCTATAAACATGGAAATATCTACAGTAATATCTGAATAAACATGCAAATATCTACACCGCTGTCTCTATAAACATGGAAATATCTACACTGCTATGTGTATAAACATGGAAATATCTACACCGCTGTCTCTAAAAACATGGAAATATCTACACCGCTGTATCTATAAACATGCAAATATCTACACCGTTGTCTACATAAACTTGGAAATCTCTACACGGCTATCTCTATAAATGTGGAAATATCTACACCGCTGTCTCTATAAACATGGAAATATCTACACCTCCATCTGTATAAACATGGAAATATCTACACCGCTATCTGTGAAAAGATGGAAATATCTACACCGCAATCTGTGCAAAGATGGAAATATCTACACGACTATCTGTGTAAACCTGGAAATATCTACACCGCAATCTGTGCAAAGATGGGAATAGCTACACCGCTCTCTGTGTAAACATGGAAATACCTACACCGCTATCTGTATAAACATGGAAATATCTACACCGCTATCTGTATAAACATGGAAATACCTACGCAGCCATCTGTATAAACAGGGAAATATCTACACCTACATCTGAATAAACATGGAAATATCTACACCGCTATCTGTATAAATATGGAAATATCTACACCGCTATCTCTATAAACTTGGAAATGTCTACACCGTTATCTGCATAAACTTGGAAATACCTACTTGGCTATCTCTATAAACGGAATTATCTACACCGCCATCTGTATAAACACGGAAATACCTTCACAGTCATCTGTATAAACACGGATATATCTACACCACTATCTGTATAAACATGGAAATATCCACACTGCCATCAGGATAATCATGGAAGTATCTAAACAGCCGTCTCTATAAACATGGAAATATCTACACCTCCATCTGTATAAATATGGAAATATCTACACCGATATCTGTATAAACATGGAAATATCTACACCGCTATCTGTATAAACATGGAAATATGTACGTCGCCATCTGTATAAACAGGGAAATATCTACACCTGCATCTGAATAAACATGGAAATATCTACACCGCTATCTGTATAAATATGGAAATATCTACACCGCTATCTCTATAAACATGGAAATAACTCCACCGCTATCTGTATAAAAACGGAAATATCTGTACCGCTATCTGTAAAACCTGGAAATATATACAGCGCAGTCTGTATAAACATGGATATATCTCCACCGCTCTCTGTATAAACATGGAAATATCTCCACCACTATCTCTATAAACATGGAAATATCTATAACACTATCTGTGAAAACATGGAAATATCTACACAGCTATCTGTGTAAATATGAAATATTTACACCGCTATCTGTGTAAGGATGGAAATACCTACTCCGCAATCAGAGCAAATATGGAAATATCTACACAGCAATCGTTGTAAACATGGAAATATCTACACAGCGATCTGTATAAACATGGAAATATCTACACAGCAATCGCTGTAACCATGGAAATATCTACACAGCTATCTGTATAAACATGGAAAAATCTACACCACTGTCTGTAAAAACATGGAAATATCGACACCACGATCTCTATAAACATGGAAATATCTACATCGCTATCTGTATAAACATGGAAATATCTGCATCGCTATCAGTATAAACATGGAAATATCTACATCGCTATCTCTATAAACATGGAAATATCTACACCGCTATCTTAATAAACATGGAAACATCTACACTGCTATCTGTATAAACATGGAAATATCTACACCACTATCTGTATAAACATGGAAATATCTACAGCGCTATCTGCATAAACATGGAAATATCTCCACCACTACCTCTATAAACATGGAAATGTCTACACCCCTATCTGTGTAAACATGGAAATACCTTCATGGCTATCTCTATAAACATGGAAATATCTACACAGACATCAGTATAAACATGGAAATATCTACACAGTCATCTGTATAAACATGGAAATATCTACACAGTCATCTGTATAAACATGGAAACATCTACACAGCCATCTCTATAAACATGGAAATATCTACACAGCCATCTCTATAAACATGGAAATATCTACACTGCTATCTGTATAAACATGGAAATAGCCACACCACTGTCTGTGTAAACATGGAAATACCTTCACCGTTATCTGTATAAACAAGGAAATATCTACAGAGCTATCTGTATAAACATGGAAATATCTACACCGATATCTGTTTAAACATGGAAATATCTACACCGCTATCTACATGAACATGGAAATATCTACACTGCTTTCTGTATAAACATAGAAATATCCCCACCTCTATCTCTATAAACATGGAAATATCTACACCGCTATCTGTACAAACATGGATATATTTACACCACTATCTGTATAAACATGGAAATATTTACACCGCTATCTGTATAAACGTGGATATATCTACACCGCTATCTCTATAAACATGGAAATATCTACACCACTTTCTGTATAAACCTGAAAGTATCTACACCGCTATCTCTATAAACATAGAAATATCTACACCGCTGTCTGTATAAACATGGAAATATCTACAGAAATATCTGTATAAACATGCAAATATCTACACCGCTGTCTCTATAAACATGGAAATATCTACACTGCTATGTTTATAAACATGGAAATATCTACACCGCTGTCTCTAAAAACATGGAAATATCTACACCGCTGTATCTATAAACATGCAAATATCTACACCGTTGTCTACATAAACTTGGAAATCTCTACAAGGCTATCACTATAAATGTGGAAATATCTACACCGCTGTCTCTATAAACATGGAAATATCTACACTGCCATCAGGATAATCATGGAAATATCTACACAGCCGTCTCTATAAACATGGAAATATCTACACCTCCATCTGTATAAACATGGAAATATCTACACCGCTATCTGTGAAAAGATGGAAATATCTACACCGCAATCTGTGCAAAGATGGAAATATCTACACGACTATCTGTGTAAACCTGGAAATATCTACACCACAATCTGTGCAAAGATGGGAATAGCTACACCGCTCTCTGTGTAAACATGGAAATACCTACACCGCTATCTGTATAAACATGGAAATATCTACACCGCTATCTGTATAAACATGGAAATATCTATGCCGACATCTGTATAAACAGGGAAATATCTACACCTACATCTGAATAAACATGGAAATATCTACACCGCTATCTGTATAAATATGGAAATATCTACACTGCTATCTCTATAAACTTGGAAATATCTCCACCGTTATCTGTATAAAAATGGAAATATCTGTACCGCTATCTGTAAAACCTGGAAATATTTACAACGCAGTCTGTATAAACATGGATATATCTCCACCGCTATCTGTATAAACATGGAAATATCTCCACCACTATCTCTGTAAACATGGAAATGTCTACACCCCTATCTGTGTAAACATGGAAATACCTTCATGGCTATCTCTATAAACATGGAAATATCTACACAGACATCAGTATAAACATGGAAATATCTACACAGTCATCTGTATAAACATGGAAATATCTACACAGCCATCTGTATAAACATGGAAATATCTACACAGTCATCTCTATAAACATGGAAATATCTACACTGCTATCTGTATAAACATGGAAATAGCCACACCACTGTCTGTGTAAACATGGAAATACCTTCATCGTTATCTGTATAAACAAGGAAATATCTACAGAGATATCTGTATAAACATTGAAATATCTCCATGATATCTGTATAAACATGGAAATATCTACACCGTTATCTGCTTAAACATGGAAATATCTACACCGCTCTCTACATGAACATGGAAATATCTACACAGCTTTCTGTATAAACATGGAAATATCCCCACCGTTATCTCTATAAACTTGGAAATATCTACAGCGATATCTGTATAAACATGGAAATATCTACACCGCTATCTGTATAAACATGGAAATATCTACAGTGCTATCTGCATAAATATGGAAATATCTACACCGCTATCTCTATAAACTTGGAAATGTCCACACCGTTATCTGCATAAACTTGGAAATATCTACTTGGCTATCTCTATAAACATGGAATTATCTATACCGCCATCTGTATAAACACGGAAATACCTTCACAGTCATCTGTATAAACACGGAAATATCTACACCACTATCTGTATAAACATGGAAATATCTACACTGCCATCAGGATAATCATGGAAATATCTACACAGCCGTCTCTATAAACATGGAAATATCTACACCTCCATCTGTATAAACATGGAAATATCTACACCGCTATCTGTGAAAAGATGGAAATATCTACACCGCAATCTGTGCAAAGATGGAAATATCTACACGACTATCTGTGTAAACCTGGAAATATCTACACCGCAATCTGTGCAAAGATGAAAATAGCTACACAGCTATCTGTATAAACATGGAAATATCTACACCGCTATCTGTATAAACATGGAAATATCTACGCCTCCATCTGTATAAACAGGGAAATATCTACACCTCCATCTGAATAAACATGGAAATATCTACACCGCTATCTGTATAAATATGGAAATGTCTACACTGCTATCTCTATAAACATGGAAATATCTCCACCGCTATCTGTATAAAAATGGAAATATCTGTACCGCTATCTGTAAAACCTGGAAATATATACACCGCAGTCTGTATAAACATGGATATATCTCCACCGCTATCTGTATGAACATGGAAATATCTCCACCACTATCTCTATAAACATGGAAATGTCTACACCACTATCTGTGTAAACATGGAAATACCTTCATGACTATCTCTATAAACATGGAAATATCTACACAGACATCAGTATAAACATGAAAATATCTACAAAGTCATCTGTATAAACATGGAAATATCTACACAGTCATCTGTATAAACATGGAAGTATCTACACAGCCATCTGTATAAACATGGAAATATCTACACAGCCATCTCTGTAAACATGTAAATATCTACACTGCTATCTGTATAAACATGGAAATAGCCACACCACTGTCTGTGTAAACATGGAAATAACTTCACCGTTATCTGTATAAACAAGGAAATATCTACAGAGCTATCTGTATAAACATTGAAATATCTCCAACGATATCTGTATAAACATGCAAATATCTACACCGATATCTGTTTAAACATGGAAATATCTACACCGCTATCTCCATGAACGTGGAAATATCTACACTGCTTTCTGTATAAACATGGAAATATCCCCACCGCTATCTCTATAAACATGGAAATATCTACAGCGTATCTGTATAAACATGGAAATATCTACAATGCTTTCTGTATAAACATGGAAATATCTACAGCGCTATCTGCATAAATATGGAAATATCTACACCGCTATCTCTATAAACTTGGAAATGTCTACATCATTATCTGCATAAACTTGGAAATATCTACTTGGCTATCTCTATAAACATGGAATTATCTATATCGCCATCTGTATAAACACGGAAATACCTTCACAGTCATCTGTATAAACACGGAAATATCTACACCACTGTCTCTATAAACATGGAAATAGCTACACTGCCTTCAGGATAATCATGGAAATATCTACACAGCCGTCTCTATAAACATGGAAATATCTACACCTCCATCTGAATAAACATGGAAATATCTACACCGCTATCTGTGAATAGATGGAAATATCTACACCGCAATCTGTGCAAAATGGAAATATCTACACGACTATCTGAGTAAACCTGGAAATATCTACACCGCAATCTGTGCAAAGATGGAAATAGCTACACCGCTCTCTGTGTAAACATGGAAATACCTACACCGCTATCTGTATAAACATGGAAATATCTACACCGCTATCTGTATAAACATGGAAATAGCTACACCACTATCTGTATAAACATGCAAATATCTACACCGTTGTCTACATAAACTTGGAAATCTCTACAAGGCTATCACTATAAATGTGGAAATATCAACACCGCTGTCTCTATAAACATGGAAATATCTACACTGCCATCAGGATAATCATGGAAATATCTACACAGCCGTCTCTATAAACATGGAAATATCTACACCTCCATCTGTATAAACATGGAAATATCTACACCGCTATCTGTGAAAAGATGGAAATATCTACACCGCAATCTGTGCAAAGATGGAAATATCTACACGACTATCTGTGTAAACCTGGAAATATCTACACCGCAATCTGTGCAAAGATGGAAATAGCTACACCGCTCTCTGTGTAAACATGGAAATACCTACACCGCTATCTGTATAAACATGGAAATATCTACACCGCTATCTGTATAAACATGGAAATACCTACGCCGCCATCTGTATAAACAGGGAGATATCTACACCTACATCTGAATAAACATGGAAATATCTACACCGCTATCTGTATAAATATGGAAATATCTACACCGCTATCTCTGTAAACTTGGAAATGTCTACACCGTTATCTGCATAAACTTGGAAATACCTACTTGGCTATCTCTATAAACATGGAATTATCTACACTGCCATCTGTATAAACACGGAAATACCTTCACAGTCATCTGTATAAACACGGATATATCTACACCACTATCTGTATAAACATGGAAATATCCACACTGCCATCAGGATAATCATGGAAATATCTAAACAGCCGTCTCTATAAACATGGAAATATCTACACCTCCATCTGTATAAATATGGAAATATCTACACCGATATCTGTATAAACATGGAAGTATCTACACCGCTATCTGTATAAACATGGAAATATGTACGTCGCCATCTGTATAAACAGGGAAATATCTACACCTACATCTGAATAAACATGGAAATATCTACACCGCTATCTGTATAAATATGGAAATATCTACACCGCTATCTCTATATACATGGAAATAACTCCACCGCTATCTGTATAAAAACGGAAATATCTGTACCGCTATCTGTAAAACCTGGAAATATATACAGCGCAGTCTGTATAAACATGGATATATCTCCACCGCTCTCTGTATAAACATGGAAATATCTCCACCACTATCTCTATAAACATGGAAATATCTATAACACTATCTGTGAAAACATGGAAATATCTACACAGCTATCTGTGTAAATATGAAAGATTTACACCGCTATCTGTGTAAGGATGGAAATACCTACTCCGCAATCAGAGCAAATATGGAAATATCTACACAGCAATCGTTGTAAACATGGAAATATCTACACAGCGATCTGTATAAACATGGAAATATCTACACAGCAATCGCTGTAACCATGGAAATATCTACACAGCTATCTGTATAAACATGGAAAAATCTACACCACTGTCTGTAAAAACATGGAAATATCGACACCACGATCTCTATAAACATGGAAATATCTACATCGCTAACTGTATAAACATGGAAATATCTGCATCGCTATCAGTATAAACATGGAAATATCTACATCGCTATCTCTATAAACATGGAAATATCTACACCGCTATCTTAATAAACATGGAAACATCTACACTGCTATCTGTATAAACATGGAAATATCTACACCATTATCTGTATAAACATGGAAATATCTACAGCGCTATCTGCATAAACATGGAAATATCTCCACCACTACCACTAGAAACATGGAAATGCTTACACCCCTATCTGTGTAAACATGGAAATACCTTCATGGCTATCTCTATAAACATGGAAATATCTACACAGACATCAGTATAAACATGGAAATATCTACACTGTCATCTGTATAAACATGGAAATATCTACACAGTCATCTGTATAAACATGGAAATATCTACACAGCCATCTCTATAAACATGGAAATATCTACACAGCCATCTCTATAAACATGGAAATATCTACACCGCTATCTACATGAACGTGGAAATATCTACACTGCTTTCTGTATAAACATGGAAATATCCCCACCGCTATCTCTATAAACATGGAAATATCTACAGCGCTATCTGTATAAACATGGAAATATCTACAATGCTTTCTGTATAAACATGGAAATATCTACAGCGCTATCTGCATAAATATGGAAATATCTACACCGCTATCTCTATAAACTTGGAAATGTCTACACCATTATCTGCATAAACTTGGAAATATCTACTTGGCTATCTCTATAAACATGGAATTATCTATATCGCCATCTGTATAAACACGGAAATACCTTCACAGTCATCTGTATAAACACGGAAATATCTACACCACTGTCTCTATAAACATGGAAATAGCTACACTGCCATCAGGATAATCTTGGAAATATCTACACGGCCGTCTCTATAAACATGGAAATATCTACACCTCCATCTGAATAAACATGGAAATATCTACACCGCTATCTGAGAAAAGATGGAAATATCTACACCGCAATCTGTGCAAAATGGAAATATCTACATGACTATCTGAGTAAACCTGGAAATATCTACACCGCAATCTGTGCAAAGATGGAAATAGCTACACCGCTCTCTGTGTAAACATGGAAATACCTACACCGCTATCTGTATAAACATGGAAATATCTGCACCGCTATCTGTAAAACCTGGAAATATATACACCGCAGTCTGTATAAACATGGATACATCTCCACCGCTATCTGTATAAACATGGAAATATCTCCACCACTATCTCTATTAACATGGAAATGTCTACAACCCTATCTGTGTAAACATGGAAATAACTTCATGGCTATCTCTATAAACATGGAAATATCTACACAGACATCAGTATAAACATGGAAATATCTACACAGTCATCTGTATAAACATGGAAATATCTACAAAGTCATCTGTATGAACGTGGAAATATCTACACAGCCATCTGTATAAACATGGAAATATCTACACAGCCATCTCTATAAACATGGAAATATCTACACTGATATCTGTATAAACATGGAAATAGCCACACCACTGTCTGTGTAAACATGGAAATAACTTCACCGTTATCTGTATAAACAAGGAAATATATACAGAGCTATCTGTATAAACATTGAAATATCTCCAACGATATCTGTATAAACATGGAAATATCTACACCGATATCTGTTTAAACATGGAAATATCTACACCGCTATCTACATGAACGTGGAAATATCTACACTGCTTTCTGTATAAACATGGAAATATCCCCACCGCTATCTCTATAAACATGGAAATATCTACAGCGTATCTGTATAAACATGGAAATATCTACAATGCTTTCTGTATAAACATGGAAATATCTACAGCGCTATCTGCATAAATATGGAAATATCTACACCGCTATCTCTATAAACTTGGAAATGTCTACACCATTATCTGCATAAACTTGGAAATATCTACTTGGCTATCTCTATAAACATGGAATTATCTATATCGCCATCTGTATAAACACGGAAATACCTTCACAGTCATCTGTATAAACACGGAAATATCTACACCACTGTCTCTATAAACATGGAAATAGCTACACTGCCATCAGGATAATCATGGAAATATCTACACAGCCGTCTCTATAAACATGGAAATATCTACACCTCCATCTGAATAAACATGGAAATATCTACACCGCTATCTGTGAATAGATGGAAATATCTACACCGCAATCTGTGCAAAATGGAAATATCTACACGACTATCTGAGTAAACCTGGAAATATCTACACCGCAATCTGTGCAAAGATGGAAATAGCTACACCGCTCTCTGTGTAAACATGGAAATACCTACACCGCTATCTGTATAAACATGGAAATATCTGCACCGCTATCTGTATAAACATGGAAATATCTACACCACTATCTGTATAAACATGCAAATATCTACACCGTTGTCTACATAAACTTGGAAATCTCTACAAGGCTATCACTATAAATGTGGAAATATCAACACCGCTGTCTCTATAAACATGGAAATATCTACACTGCCATCAGGATAATCATGGAAATATCTACACAGCCGTCTCTATAAACATGGAAATATCTACACCTCCATCTGTATAAACATGGAAATATCTACACCGCTATCTGTGAAAAGATGGAAATATCTACACCGCAATCTGTTCAAAGATGGAAATATCTACACGACTATCTGTGTAAACCTGGAAATATCTACACCGCAATCTGTGCAAAGATGGGAATAGCTACACCGCTCTCTGTGTAAACATGGAAATACCTACACCGCTATCTGTATAAACATGGAAATACCTACACCGCTATCTGTATAAACATGGAAATACCTACACCGCCATCTGTATAAACAGGGAAATATCTACAACTACATCTGAATAAACATGGAAATATCTACACCGCTATCTGTATAAATATGGAAATATCTACACCGCTATCTCTGTAAACTTGGAAATGTCTACACCGTTATCTGCATAAACTTGGAAATACCTACTTGGCTATCTCTATAAACATGGAATTATCTACACCGCCATCTGTATAAACACGGAAATACCTTCACAGTCATCTGTATATACACGGATATATCTACACCACTATCTGTATAAACATGGAAATATCCACACTGCCATCAGGATAATCATGGAAATATCTAAACAGCTGTCTCTATAAACATGGAAATATCTACACCTCCATCTGTATAAATATGGAAATATCTACACCGATATCTGTATAAACATGGAAATATCTACACCGCTATCTGTATAAACATGGAAATATGTACGTCGCCATCTGTATAAACAGGGAAATATCTACACCTACATCTGAATAAACATGGAAATATCTACACCGCTATCTGTATAAATATGGAAATATCTACACCGCTATCTCTATAAACATTGAAATAACTCCACCGCTATCTGTATAAAAACGGAAATATCTGTACCGCTATCTGTAAAACCTGGAAATATATACAGCGCAGTCTGTATAAACATGGATATATCTCCACCGCTCTCTGTATAAACATGGAAATATCTCCACCACTATCTCTATAAACATGGAAATATCTATAACACTATCTGTGAAAACATGTAAATATCTACACAGCTATCTGTGTAAATATGAAAGATTTACACCGCTATCTGTGTAAGGATGGAAATATCTACTCCACAATCAGAGCAAATATGGAAATATCTACACAGCAATCGTTGTAAACATGGAAATATCTACACAGCGATCTGTATAAACATGGAAATATCTACACAGCAATCGCTGTAACCATGGAAATATCTACACAGCTATCTGTATAAACATGGAAAAATCTACACCACTGTCTGTAAAAACATGGAAATATCGACACCACGATCTCTATAAACATGGAAATATCTACATCGCTATCTGTATAAACATGGAAATATCTGCATCGCTATCAGTATAAACATGGAAATATCTACATCGCTATCTCTATAAACATGGAAATATCTACACCGCTATCTTAATAAACATGGAAACATCTACACTGCTATCTGTATAAACATGGAAATATCTACACCACTATCTGTATAAACATGGAAATATCTACAGCGCTATCTGCATAAACATGGAAATATCTCCACCACTACCTCTATAAACATGGAAATGTCTACACCCCTATCTGTGTAAACATGGAAATACCTTCATGGCTATCTCTATAAACATGGAAATATCTACACAGACATCAGTATAAACATGGAAATATCTACACTGTCATCTGTATAAACATGGAAATATCTACACAGTCATCTGTATAAACATGGAAATATCTACACAGCCATCTCTATAAACATGGAAATATCTACACAGCCATCTCTATATACATGGAAATATCTACACCGCTATCTACATGAACGTGGAAATATCTACACTGCTTTCTGTATAAACATGGAAATATCCCCACCGCTATCTCTATAAACATGGAAATATCTACAGCGCTATCTGTATAAACATGGAAATATCTACAATGCTTTCTGTATAAACATGGTAATATCTACAGTGCTATCTGCATAAATATGGAAATATCTACACCGCTATCTCTGTAAACTTGGAAATGTCTACACCATTATCTGCATAAACTTGGAAATATCTACTTGGCTATCTCTATAAACATGGAATTATCTATATCGCAATCTGTATAAACACGGAAATACCTTCACAGTCATCTGTATAAACACGGAAATATCTACACCACTGTCTCTATAAACATGGAAATAGCTACACTGCCATCAGGATAATCTTGGAAATATCTACACAGCCGTCTCTATAAACATGGAAATATCTACACCTCCATCTGAATAAACATGGAAATATCTACACCGCTATCTGTGAAAAGATGGAAATATCTACACCGCAATCTGTGCAAAATGGAAATATCTACACGACTATCTGAGTAAACCTGGAAATATCTACACCGCAATCTGTGCAAAGATGGAAATAGCTACACCGCTCTCTGTGTAAACATGGAAATACCTACACCGCTATCTGTATAAATATGGAAATATCTACACTGCTATCTGTATAAACATGGAAATATCTCCACCGCTATCTGTATAAAAATGGAAATATCTGTACCGCTATCTGTAAAACCTGGAAATATTTACAACGCAGTCTGTATAAACATGGATATATCTCCACCGTTATCTGTATAAACATGGAAATATCTCCACCACTATCTCTGTAAACATGGAAATGTCTACACCCCTATCTGTGTAAACATGGAAATACCTTCATGGCTATCTCTATAAACATGGAAATATCTACACAGACATCAGTATAAACATGGAAATATCTACACAGTCATCTGTATAAACATGGAAATATCTACACAGCCATCTGTATAAACATGGAAATATCTACACAGTCATCTCTATAAACATGGAAATATCTACACTGCTATCTGTATAAACATGGAAATAGCCACACCAATATCTGTGTAAACATGGAAATACCTTCATCGTTATCTGTATAAACAAGGAAATATCTACAGAGCTATCTGTATAAACATTGAAATATCTCCATGATATCTGTATAAACATGGAAATATCTACACCGTTATCTGCTTAAACATGGAAATATCTACACCGCTCTCTACATGAACATGGAAATATCTACACTGCTTTCGGTATAAACATGGAAATATCCCCACCGTTATCTCTATAAACTTGGAAATATCTACAGCGATATCTGTATAAACATGGAAATATCTACACCGCTATCTGTATAAACGTGGAAATATCTACAGTGCTATCTGCATAAATATGGAAATATCTACACCGCTATCTCTATAAACTTGGAAATGTCCACACCGTTATCTGCATAAACTTGGAAATATCTACTTGGCTATCTCTATAAACATGGAATTATCTATACCGCCATCTGTATAAACACGGAAATACCTTCACAGTCATCTGTATAAACACGGAAATATCTACACCACTATCTGTATAAACATGGAAATATCTACACTGCCATCAGGATAATCATGGAAATATCTACACAGCCGTCTCTATAAACATGGAAATATCTACACCTCCATCTGTATAAACATGGAAATATCTACACCGCTATCTGTGAAAAGATGGAAATATCTACACCGCAATCTGTGCAAAGATGGAAATATCTACACGACTATCTGTGTAAACCTGGAAATATCTACACCGCAATCTGTGCAAAGATGAAAATAGCTACACAGCTATCTGTATAAACATGGAAATATCTACACCGCTATCTGTATAAACATGGAAATATCTACGCCTCCATCTGTATAAACAGGGAAATATCTACACCTCCATCTGAATAAACATGGAAATATCTACACCGCTATCTGTGAATAGATGGAAATATCTACACCGCAATCTGTGCAAAATGGAAATATCTACACGACTATCTGAGTAAACCTGGAAATATCTACACCGCAATCTGTGCAAAGATGGAAATAGCTACACCGCTCTCTGTGTAAACATGGAAATACCTACACCGCTATCTGTATAAACATGGAAATATCTACACCGCTATCTGTATAAACATGGAAATATCTACACCACTATCTGTATAAACATGCAAATATCTACACCGTTGTCTACATAAACTTGGAAATCTCTACAAGGCTATCACTATAAATGTGGAAATATCAACACCGCTGTCTCTATAAACATGGAAATATCTACACTGCCATCAGGATAATCATGGAAATATCTACACAGCCGTCTCTATAAACATGGAAATATCTACACCTCCATCTGTATAAACATGGAAATATCTACACCGCTATCTGTGAAAAGATGGAAATATCTACACCGCAATCTGTGCAAAGATGGAAATATCTACACGACTATCTGTGTAAACCTGGAAATATCTACACCGCAATCTGTGCAAAGATGGGAATAGCTACACCGCTCTCTGTGTAAACATGGAAATACCTACACCGCTATCTGTATAAACATGGAAATATCTACACCGCTATCTGTATAAACATGGAAATACCTACACCGCCATCTGTATAAACAGGGAAATATCTACACCTACATCTGAATAAACATGGAAATATCTACACCGCTATCTCTATAAATATGGAAATATCTACACCGCTATCTCTGTAAACTTGGAAATGTCTACACCGTTATCTGCATAAACTTGGAAATACCTACTTGGCTATCTCTATAAACATGGAATTATCTACACCGCCATCTGTATAAACACGGAAATACCTTCACAGTCATCTGTATATACACGGATATATCTACACCACTATCTGTATAAACATGGAAATATCCACACTGCCATCTGGATAATCATGGAAATATCTAAACAGCCGTCTCTATAAACATGGAAATATCTACACCTCCATCTGTATAAATATGGAATTATCTACACCGATATCTGTATAAACATGGAAATATCTACACCGCTATCTGTATAAACATGGAAATATGTACGTCGCCATCTGTATAAACAGGGAAATATCTACACCTACATCTGAATAAACATGGAAATATCTACACCGCTATCTGTATAAATATGGAAATATCTACACCGCTATCTCTATAAACATTGAAATAACTCCACCGCTATCTGTATAAAAACGGAAATATCTGTACCGCTATCTGTAAAACCTGGAAATATATACAGCGCAGTCTGTATAAACATGGATATATCTCCACCGCTCTCTGTATAAACATGGAAATATCTCCACCACTATCTCTATAAACATGGAAATATCTATAACACTATCTGTGAAAACATGGAAATATCTACACAGCTATCTGTGTAAATATGAAAGATTTACACCGCTATCTGTGTAAGGATGGAAATATCTACTCCGCAATCAGAGCAAATATGGAAATATCTACACAGCAATCGTTGTAAACATGGAAATATCTACACAGCGATCTGTATAAACATGGAAATATCTACACAGCAATCGCTGTAACCATGGAAATATCTACACAGCTATCTGTATAAACATGGAAAAATCTACACCACTGTCTGTAAAAACATGGAAATATCGACACCACGATCTCTATAAACATGGAAATATCTACATCGCTATCTGTATAAACATGGAAATATCTGCATCGCTATCAGTATAAGCATGGAAATATCTACATCGCTATCTCTATAAACATGGAAATATCTACACCGCTATCTTAATAAACATGGAAACATCTACACTGCTATCTGTATAAACATGGAAATATCTACACCACTATCTGTATAAACATGGAAATATCTACAGCGGTATCTGCATAAACATGGAAATATCTCCACCACTACCTCTATAAACATGGAAATGTCTACACCCCTATCTGTGTAAACATGGAAATACCTTCATGGCTATCTCTATAAACATGGAAATATCTACACAGACATCAGTATAAACATGGAAATATCTACACAGTCATCTGTATAAACATGGAAATATCTACACAGTCATCTGTATAAACATGGAAACATCTACACAGCCATCTCTATAAACATGGAAATATCTACACAGCCATCTCTATAAACATGGAAATATCTACACTGCTATCTGTATAAACATGGAAATAGCCACACCACTGTCTGTGTAAACATGGAAATACCTTCACCGTTATCTGTATAAACAAGGAAATATCTACAGAGCTATCTGTATAAACATGGAAATATCTACACCGATATCTGTTTAAACATGGAAATATCTACACCGCTATCTACATGAACATGGAAATATCTACACTGCTTTCTGTATAAACATAGAAATATCCCCACCTCTATCTCTATAAACATGGAAATATCTACACCGCTATCTGTACAAACATGGATATATTTACACCACTATCTGTATAAACATGGAAATATTTACACCGCTATCTGTATAAACGTGGATATATCTACACCGCTATCTCTATAAACATGGAAATATCTACACCACTTTCTGTATAAACCTCAAAGTATCTACACCGCTATCTCTATAAACATAGAAATATCTACACCGCTGTCTGTATAAACATGGAAATATCTACAGAAATATCTGTATAAACATGCAAATATCTACACCGCTGTCTCTATAAACATGGAAATATCTACACTGCTATGTTTATAAACATGGAAATATCTACACCGCTGTCTCTAAAAACATGGAAATATCTACACCGCTGTATCTATAAACATGCAAATATCTACACCGTTGTCTACATAAACTTGGAAATCTCTACAAGGCTATCACTATAAATGTGGAAATATCTACACCGCTGTCTCTATAAACATGGAAATATCTACACTGCCATCAGGATAATCATGGAAATATCTACACAGCCGTCTCTATAAACATGGAAATATCTACACCTCCATCTGTATAAACATGGAAATATCTACACCGCTATCTGTGAAAAGATGGAAATATCTACACCGCAATCTGTGCAAAGATGGAAATATCTACACGACTATCTGTGTAAACCTGGAAATATCTACACCACAATCTGTGCAAAGATGGGAATAGCTACACCGCTCTCTGTGTAAACATGGAAATACCTACACCGCTATCTGTATAAGCATGGAAATATCTACACCGCTATCTGAATAAACATGGAAATATCTATGCCGACATCTGTATAAACAGGGAAATATCTACACCTACATCTGAATAAACATGGAAATATCTACACCGCTATCTGTATAAATATGGAAATATCTACACTGCTATCTCTATAAACTTGGAAATATCTCCACCGTTATCTGTATAAAAATGGAAATATCTGTACCGCTATCTGTAAAACCTGGAAATATTTACAACGCAGTCTGTATAAACATGGATATATCTCCACCGCTATCTGTATAAACATGGAAATATCTCCACCACTATCTCTGTAAACATGGAAATGTCTACACCCCTATCTGTGTAAACATGGAAATACCTTCATGGCTATCTCTATAAACATGGAAATATCTACACAGACATCAGTATAAACATGGAAATATCTACACAGTCATCTGTATAAACATGGAAATATCTACACAGCCATCTGTATAAACATGGAAATATCTACACAGTCATCTCTATAAACATGGAAATATCTACACTGCTATCTGTATAAAAATGGAAATAGCCACACCACTGTCTGTGTAAACATGGAAATACCTTCATCGTTATCTGTATAAACAAGGAAATATCTGCAGAGATATCTGTGTAAACATTGAAATATCTCCATGATATCTGTATAAACATGGAAATATCTACACCGTTATCTGCTTAAACATGGAAATATCTACACCGCTCTCTACATGAACATGGAAATATCTACACTGCTTTCTGTATAAACATGGAAATATCCCCACCGTTATCTCTATAAACTTGGAAATATCTACAGCGATATCTGTATAAACATGGAAATATCTACACCGCTATCTGTATAAACATGGAAATATCTACAGTGCTATCTGCATAAATATGGAAATATCTACACCGCTATCTCTATAAACTTGGAAATGTCCACACCGTTATCTGCATAAACTTGGAAATATCTACTTGGCTATCTCTATAAACATGGAATTATCTATACCGCCATCTGTATAAACACGGAAATACCTTCACAGTCATCTGTATAAACACGGAAATATCTACACCACTATCTGTATAAACATGGAAATATCTGCACTGCCATCAGGATAATCATGGAAATATCTACACAGCCGTCTCTATAAACATGGAAATATCTACACCTCCATCTGTATAAACATGGAAATATCTACACCGCTATCTGTGAAAAGATGGAAATATCTACACCGCAATCTGTGCAAAGATGGAAATATCTACACGACTATCTGTGTAAACCTGGAAATATCTACACCGCAATCTGTGCAAAGATGAAAATAGCTACACAGCTATCTGTATAAACATGGAAATATCTACACCGCTATCTGTATAAACATGGAAATATCTACGCCTCCATCTGTATAAACAGGGAAATATCTACACCTACATCTGAATAAACATGGAAATATCTACACCGCTATCTGTATAAATATGGAAATGTCTACACTGCTATCTCTATAAACATGGAAATATCTCCACCGCTATCTGTATAAAAATGGAAATATCTGTACCGCTATCTGTAAAACCTGGAAATATATACACCGCAGTCTGTATAAACATGGATATATCTCCACCGCTATCTGTATGAACATGGAAATATCTCCACCACTATCTCTATAAACATGGAAATGTCTACACCACTATCTGTGTAAACATGGAAATACCTTCATGACTATCTCTATAAACATGGAAATATCTACACAGACATCAGTATAAACATGAAAATATCTACAAAGTCATCTGTATAAACATGGAAATATCTACACAGTCATCTGTATAAACATGGAAGTATCTACACAGCCATCTGTATAAACATGGAAATATCTACACAGCCATCTCTGTAAACATGTAAATATCTACACTGCTATCTGTATAAACATGGAAATAGCCACACCACTGTCTGTGTAAACATGGAAATAACTTCACCGTTATCTGTATAAACAAGGAAATATCTACAGAGCTATCTGTATAAACATTGAAATATCTCCAACGATATCTGTATAAACATGCAAATATCTACACCGATATCTGTTTAAACATGGAAATATCTACACCGCTATCTCCATGAACGTGGAAATATCTACACTGCTTTCTGTATAAACATGGAAATATCCCCACCGCTATCTCTATAAACATGGAAATATCTACAGCGTATCTGTATAAACATGGAAATATCTACAATGCTTTCTGTATAAACATGGAAATATCTACAGCGCTATCTGCATAAATATGGAAATATCTACACCGCTATCTCTATAAACTTGGAAATGTCTACACCATTATCTGCATAAACTTGGAAATATCTACTTGGCTATCTCTATAAACATGGAATTATCTATATCGCCATCTGTATAAACACGGAAATACCTTCACAGTCATCTGTATAAACACGGAAATATCTACACCACTGTCTCTATAAACATGGAAATAGCTACACTGCCATCAGGATAATCTTGGAAATATCTACACGGCCGTCTCTATAAACATGGAAATATCTACACCTCCATCTGAATAAACATGGAAATATCTACACCGCTATCTGTGAAAAGATGGAAATATCTACACCGCAATCTGTGCAAAATGGAAATATCTACATGACTATCTGAGTAAACCTGGAAATATCTACACCGCAATCTGTGCAAAGATGGAAATAGCTACACCGCTCTCTGTGTAAACATGGAAATACCTACACCGCTATCTGTATAAACATGGAAATATATACACCGCTATCTGTATAAACATGGAAATATCTACGCCGCCATCTGTATAAACAGGGAAATATCTACAGCTACATCTGAATGAACATGGAAATATCTACACCGCTATCTGTATAAATATGGAAATATCTACACTGCTATCTCTATAAACGTGGAAATATCTCCACCGCTATCTGTATAAAAATGGAAATATCTGTACCGCTATCTGTAAAACCTGGAAATATATACACCGCAGTCTGTATAAACATGGATACATCTCCACCGCTATCTGTATAAACATGGAAATATCTCCACCACTATCTCTATTAACATGGAAATGTCTACACCCCTATCTGTGTAAACATGGAAATAACTTCATGGCTATCTCTATAAACATGGAAATATCTACACAGACATCAGTATAAACATGGAAATATCTACACAGTCATCTGTATAAACATGGAAATATCTACAAAGTCATCTGTATAAACGTGGAAATATCTACACAGCCATCTGTATAAACATGGAAATATCTACACAGCCATCTCTATAAACATGGAAATATCTACACTGATATCTGTATAAACATGGAAATAGCCACACCACTGTCTGTGTAAACATGGAAATAACTTCACCGTTATCTGTATAAACAAGGAAATATATACAGAGCTATCTGTATAAACATTGAAATATCTCCAACGATATCTGTATAAACATGGAAATATCTACACCGATATCTGTTTAAACATGGAAATATCTACACCGCTATCTACATGAACGTGGAAATATCTACACTGCTTTCTGTATAAACATGGAAATATCCCCACCGCTATCTCTATAAACATGGAAATATCTACAGCGTATCTGTATAAACATGGAAATATCTACAATGCTTTCTGTATAAACATGGAAATATCTACAGCGCTATCTGCATAAATATGGAAATATCTACACCGCTATCTCTATAAACTTGGAAATGTCTACACCATTATCTGCATAAACTTGGAAATATCTACTTGGCTATCTCTATAAACATGGAATTATCTATATCGCCATCTGTATAAACACGGAAATACCTTCACAGTCATCTGTATAAACACGGAAATATCTACACCACTGTCTCTATAAACATGGAAATAGCTACACTGCCATCAGGATAATCATGGAAATATCTACACAGCCGTCTCTATAAACATGGAAATATCTACACCTCCATCTGAATAAACATGGAAATATCTACACCGCTATCTGTGAATAGATGGAAATATCTACACCGCAATCTGTGCAAAATGGAAATATCTACACGACTATCTGAGTAAACCTGGAAATATCTACACCGCAATCTGTGCAAAGATGGAAATAGCTACACCGCTCTCTGTGTAAACATGGAAATACCTACACCGCTATCTGTATAAACATGGAAATATCTACACCGCTATCTGTATAAACATGGAAATATCTACACCACTATCTGTATAAACATGCAAATATCTACACCGTTGTCTACATAAACTTGGAAATCTCTACAAGGCTATCACTATAAATGTGGAAATATCAACACCGCTGTCTCTATAAACATGGAAATATCTACACTGCCATCAGGATAATCATGGAAATATCTACACAGCCGTCTCTATAAACATGGAAATATCTACACCTCCATCTGTATAAACATGGAAATATCTACACCGCTATCTGTGAAAAGATGGAAATATCTACACCGCAATCTGTTCAAAGATGGAAATATCTACACGACTATCTGTGTAAACCTGGAAATATCTACACCGCAATCTGTGCAAAGATGGGAATAGCTACACCGCTCTCTGTGTAAACATGGAAATACCTACACCGCTATCTGTATAAACATGGAAATACCTACACCGCTATCTGTATAAACATGGAAATACCTACACCGCCATCTGTATAAACAGGGAAATATCTACAACTACATCTGAATAAACATGGAAATATCTACACCGCTATCTGTATAAATATGGAAATATCTACACCGCTATCTCTGTAAACTTGGAAATGTCTACACCGTTATCTGCATAAACTTGGAAATACCTACTTGGCTATCTCTATAAACATGGAATTATCTACACCGCCATCTGTATAAACACGGAAATACCTTCACAGTCATCTGTATATACACGGATATATCTACACCACTATCTGTATAAACATGGAAATATCCACACTGCCATCAGGATAATCATGGAAATATCTAAACAGCCGTCTCTATAAACATGGAAATATCTACACCTCCATCTGTATAAATATGGAAATATCTACACCGATATCTGTATAAACATGGAAATATCTACACCGCTATCTGTATAAACATGGAAATATGTACGTCGCCATCTGTATAAACAGGGAAATATCTACACCTACATCTGAATAAACATGGAAATATCTACACCGCTATCTGTATAAATATGGAAATATCTACACCGCTATCTCTATAAACATTGAAATAACTCCACCGCTATCTGTATAAAAACGGAAATATCTGTACCGCTATCTGTAAAACCTGGAAATATATACAGCGCAGTCTGTATAAACATGGATATATCTCCACCGCTCTCTGTATAAACATGGAAATATCTCCACCACTATCTCTATAAACATGGAAATATCTATAACACTATCTGTGAAAACATGGAAATATCTACACAGCTATCTGTGTAAATATGAAAGATTTACACCGCTATCTGTGTAAGGATGGAAATATCTACTCCGCAATCAGAGCAAATATGGAAATATCTACACAGCAATCGTTGTAAACATGGAAATATCTACACAGCGATCTGTATAAACATGGAAATATCTACACAGCAATCGCTGTAACCATGGAAATATCTACACAGCTATCTGTATAAACATGGAAAAATCTACACCACTGTCTGTAAAAACATGGAAATATCGACACCACGATCTCTATAAACATGGAAATATCTACATCGCTATCTGTATAAACATGGAAATATCTGCATCGCTATCAGTATAAACATGGAAATATCTACATCGCTATCTCTATAAACATGGAAATATCTACACCGCTATCTTAATAAACATGGAAACATCTACACTGCTATCTGTATAAACATGGAAATATCTACACCACTATCTGTATAAACATGGAAATATCTACAGCGCTATCTGCATAAACATGGAAATATCTCCACCACTACCTCTATAAACATGGAAATGTCTACACCCCTATCTGTGTAAACATGGAAATACCTTCATGGCTATCTCTATAAACATGGAAATATCTACACAGACATCAGTATAAACATGGAAATATCTACACTGTCATCTGTATAAACATGGAAATATCTACACAGTCATCTGTATAAACATGGAAATATCTACACAGCCATCTCTATAAACATGGAAATATCTACACAGCCATCTCTATATACATGGAAATATCTACACCGCTATCTACATGAACGTGGAAATATCTACACTGCTTTCTGTATAAACATGGAAATATCCCCACCGCTATCTCTATAAACATGGAAATATCTACAGCGCTATCTGTATAAACATGGAAATATCTACAATGCTTTCTGTATAAACATGGTAATATCTACAGTGCTATCTGCATAAATATGGAAATATCTACACCGCTATCTCTATAAACTTGGAAATGTCTACACCATTATCTGCATAAACTTGGAAATATCTACTTGGCTATCTCTATAAACATGGAATTATCTATATCGCAATCTGTATAAACACGGAAATACCTTCACAGTCATCTGTATAAACACGGAAATATCTACACCACTGTCTCTATAAACATGGAAATAGCTACACTGCCATCAGGATAATCTTGGAAATATCTACACAGCCGTCTCTATAAACATGGAAATATCTACACCTCCATCTGAATAAACATGGAAATATCTACACCGCTATCTGTGAAAAGATGGAAATATCTACACCGCAATCTGTGCAAAATGGAAATATCTACACGACTATCTGAGTAAACCTGGAAATATCTACACCGCAATCTGTGCAAAGATGGAAATAGCTACACCGCTCTCTGTGTAAACATGGAAATACCTACACCGCTATCTGTATAAATATGGAAATATCTACACTGCTATCTGTATAAACATGGAAATATCTCCACCGCTATCTGTATAAAAATGGAAATATCTGTACCGCTATCTGTAAAACCTGGAAATATTTACAACGCAGTCTGTATAAACATGGATATATCTCCACCGTTATCTGTATAAACATGGAAATATCTCCACCACTATCTCTGTAAACATGGAAATGTCTACACCCCTATTTGTGTAAACATGGAAATACCTTCATGGCTATCTCTATAAACATGGAAATATCTACACAGACATCAGTATAAACATGGAAATATCTACACAGTCATCTGTATAAACATGGAAATATCTACACAGCCATCTGTATAAACATGGAAATATCTACACAGTCATCTCTATAAACATGGAAATATCTACACTGCTATCTGTATAAACATGGAAATAGCCACACCACTATCTGTGTAAACATGGAAATACCTTCATCGTTATCTGTATAAACAAGGAAATATCTACAGAGCTATCTGTATAAACATTGAAATATCTCCATGATATCTGTATAAACATGGAAATATCTACACCGTTATCTGCTTAAACATGGAAATATCTACACCGCTCTCTACATGAACATGGAAATATCTACACTGCTTTCTGTATAAACATGGAAATATCCCCACCGTTATCTCTATAAACTTGGAAATATCTACAGCGATATCTGTATAAACATGGAAATATCTACACCGCTATCTGTATAAACGTGGAAATATCTACAGTGCTATCTGCATAAATATGGAAATATCTACACCGCTATCTCTATAAACTTGGAAATGTCCACACCGTTATCTGCATAAACTTGGAAATATCTACTTGGCTATCTCTATAAACATGGAATTATCTATACCGCCATCTGTATAAACACGGAAATACCTTCACAGTCATCTGTATAAACACGGAAATATCTACACCACTATCTGTATAAACATGGAAATATCTACACTGCCATCAGGATAATCATGGAAATATCTACACAGCCGTCTCTATAAACATGGAAATATCTACACCTCCATCTGTATAAACATGGAAATATCTACACCGCTATCTGTGAAAAGATGGAAATATCTACACCGCAATCTGTGCAAAGATGGAAATATCTACACGACTATCTGTGTAAACCTGGAAATATCTACACCGCAATCTGTGCAAAGATGAAAATAGCTACACAGCTATCTGTATAAACATGGAAATATCTACACCGCTATCTGTATAAACATGGAAATATCTACGCCTCCATCTGTATAAACAGGGAAATATCTACACCTACATCTGAATAAACATGGAAATATCTACACCGCTATCTGTATAAATATGGAAATGTCTACACTGCTATCTCTATAAACATGGAAATATCTCCACCGCTATCTGTATAAAAATGGAAATATCTGTACCGCTATCTGTAAAACCTGGAAATATATACACCGCAGTCTGTATAAACATGGATATATCTCCACCGCTATCTGTATGAACATGGAAATATCTCCACCACTATCTCTATAAACATGGAAATGTCTACACCACTATCTGTGTAAACATGGAAATACCTTCATGACTATCTCTATAAACATGGAAATATCTACACAGACATCAGTATAAACATGAAAATATCTACAAAGTCATCTGTATAAACATGGAAATATCTACACAGTCATCTGTATAAACATGGAAGTATCTACACAGCCATCTGTATAAACATGGAAATATCTACACAGCCATCTCTGTAAACATGTAAATATCTACACTGCTATCTGTATAAACATGGAAATAGCCACACCACTGTCTGTGTAAACATGGAAATAACTTCACCGTTATCTGTATAAACAAGGAAATATCTACAGAGCTATCTGTATAAACATTGAAATATCTCCAACGATATCTGTATAAACATGCAAATATCTACACCGATATCTGTTTAAACATGGAAATATCTACACCGCTATCTCCATGAACGTGGAAATATCTACACTGCTTTCTGTATAAACATGGAAATATCCCCACCGCTATCTCTATAAACATGGAAATATCTACAGCGTATCTGTATAAACATGGAAATATCTACAATGCTTTCTGTATAAACATGGAAATATCTACAGCGCTATCTGCATAAATATGGAAATATCTACACCGCTATCTCTATAAACTTGGAAATGTCTACACCATTATCTGCATAAACTTGGAAATATCTACTTGGCTATCTCTATAAACATGGAATTATCTATATCGCCATCTGTATAAACACGGAAATACCTTCACAGTCATCTGTATAAACACGGAAATATCTACACCACTGTCTCTATAAACATGGAAATAGCTACACTGCCATCAGGATAATCTTGGAAATATCTACACGGCCGTCTCTATAAACATGGAAATATCTACACCTCCATCTGAATAAACATGGAAATATCTACACCGCTATCTGTGAAAAGATGGAAATATCTACACCGCAATCTGTGCAAAATGGAAATATCTACATGACTATCTGAGTAAACCTGGAAATATCTACACCGCAATCTGTGCAAAGATGGAAATAGCTACACCGCTCTCTGTGTAAACATGGAAATACCTACACCGCTATCTGTATAAACATGGAAATATATACACCGCTATCTGTATAAACATGGAAATATCTACGCCGCCATCTGTATAAACAGGGAAATATCTACAGCTACATCTGAATGAACATGGAAATATCTACACCGCTATCTGTATAAATATGGAAATATCTACACTGCTATCTCTATAAACGTGGAAATATCTCCACCGCTATCTGTATAAAAATGGAAATATCTGTACCGCTATCTGTAAAACCTGGAAATATATACACCGCAGTCTGTATAAACATGGATACATCTCCACCGCTATCTGTATAAACATGGAAATATCTCCACCACTATCTCTATTAACATGGAAATGTCTACACCCCTATCTGTGTAAACATGGAAATAACTTCATGGCTATCTCTATAAACATGGAAATATCTACACAGACATCAGTATAAACATGGAAATATCTACACAGTCATCTGTATAAACATGGAAATATCTACAAAGTCATCTGTATAAACGTGGAAATATCTACACAGCCATCTGTATAAACATGGAAATATCTACACAGCCATCTCTATAAACATGGAAATATCTACACTGATATCTGTATAAACATGGAAATAGCCACACCACTGTCTGTGTAAACATGGAAATAACTTCACCGTTATCTGTATAAACAAGGAAATATATACAGAGCTATCTGTATAAACATTGAAATATCTCCAACGATATCTGTATAAACATGGAAATATCTACACCGATATCTGTTTAAACATGGAAATATCTACACCGCTATCTACATGAACGTGGAAATATCTACACTGCTTTCTGTATAAACATGGAAATATCCCCACCGCTATCTCTATAAACATGGAAATATCTACAGCGTATCTGTATAAACATGGAAATATCTACAATGCTTTCTGTATAAACATGGAAATATCTACAGCGCTATCTGCATAAATATGGAAATATCTACACCGCTATCTCTATAAACTTGGAAATGTCTACACCATTATCTGCATAAACTTGGAAATATCTACTTGGCTATCTCTATAAACATGGAATTATCTATATCGCCATCTGTATAAACACGGAAATACCTTCACAGTCATCTGTATAAACACGGAAATATCTACACCACTGTCTCTATAAACATGGAAATAGCTACACTGCCATCAGGATAATCATGGAAATATCTACACAGCCGTCTCTATAAACATGGAAATATCTACACCTCCATCTGAATAAACATGGAAATATCTACACCGCTATCTGTGAATAGATGGAAATATCTACACCGCAATCTGTGCAAAATGGAAATATCTACACGACTATCTGAGTAAACCTGGAAATATCTACACCGCAATCTGTGCAAAGATGGAAATAGCTACACCGCTCTCTGTGTAAACATGGAAATACCTACACCGCTATCTGTATAAACATGGAAATATCTACACCGCTATCTGTATAAACATGGAAATATCTACACCACTATCTGTATAAACATGCAAATATCTACACCGTTGTCTACATAAACTTGGAAATCTCTACAAGGCTATCACTATAAATGTGGAAATATCAACACCGCTGTCTCTATAAACATGGAAATATCTACACTGCCATCAGGATAATCATGGAAATATCTACACAGCCGTCTCTATAAACATGGAAATATCTACACCTCCATCTGTATAAACATGGAAATATCTACACCGCTATCTGTGAAAAGATGGAAATATCTACACCGCAATCTGTTCAAAGATGGAAATATCTACACGACTATCTGTGTAAACCTGGAAATATCTACACCGCAATCTGTGCAAAGATGGGAATAGCTACACCGCTCTCTGTGTAAACATGGAAATACCTACACCGCTATCTGTATAAACATGGAAATACCTACACCGCTATCTGTATAAACATGGAAATACCTACACCGCCATCTGTATAAACAGGGAAATATCTACAACTACATCTGAATAAACATGGAAATATCTACACCGCTATCTGTATAAATATGGAAATATCTACACCGCTATCTCTGTAAACTTGGAAATGTCTACACCGTTATCTGCATAAACTTGGAAATACCTACTTGGCTATCTCTATAAACATGGAATTATCTACACCGCCATCTGTATAAACACGGAAATACCTTCACAGTCATCTGTATATACACGGATATATCTACACCACTATCTGTATAAACATGGAAATATCCACACTGCCATCAGGATAATCATGGAAATATCTAAACAGCCGTCTCTATAAACATGGAAATATCTACACCTCCATCTGTATAAATATGGAAATATCTACACCGATATCTGTATAAACATGGAAATATCTACACCGCTATCTGTATAAACATGGAAATATGTACGTCGCCATCTGTATAAACAGGGAAATATCTACACCTACATCTGAATAAACATGGAAATATCTACACCGCTATCTGTATAAATATGGAAATATCTACACCGCTATCTCTATAAACATTGAAATAACTCCACCGCTATCTGTATAAAAACGGAAATATCTGTACCGCTATCTGTAAAACCTGGAAATATATACAGCGCAGTCTGTATAAACATGGATATATCTCCACCGCTCTCTGTATAAACATGGAAATATCTCCACCACTATCTCTATAAACATGGAAATATCTATAACACTATCTGTGAAAACATGGAAATATCTACACAGCTATCTGTGTAAATATGAAAGATTTACACCGCTATCTGTGTAAGGATGGAAATATCTACTCCGCAATCAGAGCAAATATGGAAATATCTACACAGCAATCGTTGTAAACATGGAAATATCTACACAGCGATCTGTATAAACATGGAAATATCTACACAGCAATCGCTGTAACCATGGAAATATCTACACAGCTATCTGTATAAACATGGAAAAATCTACACCACTGTCTGTAAAAACATGGAAATATCGACACCACGATCTCTATAAACATGGAAATATCTACATCGCTATCTGTATAAACATGGAAATATCTGCATCGCTATCAGTATAAACATGGAAATATCTACATCGCTATCTCTATAAACATGGAAATATCTACACCGCTATCTTAATAAACATGGAAACATCTACACTGCTATCTGTATAAACATGGAAATATCTACACCACTATCTGTATAAACATGGAAATATCTACAGCGCTATCTGCATAAACATGGAAATATCTCCACCACTACCTCTATAAACATGGAAATGTCTACACCCCTATCTGTGTAAACATGGAAATACCTTCATGGCTATCTCTATAAACATGGAAATATCTACACAGACATCAGTATAAACATGGAAATATCTACACTGTCATCTGTATAAACATGGAAATATCTACACAGTCATCTGTATAAACATGGAAATATCTACACAGCCATCTCTATAAACATGGAAATATCTACACAGCCATCTCTATATACATGGAAATATCTACACCGCTATCTACATGAACGTGGAAATATCTACACTGCTTTCTGTATAAACATGGAAATATCCCCACCGCTATCTCTATAAACATGGAAATATCTACAGCGCTATCTGTATAAACATGGAAATATCTACAATGCTTTCTGTATAAACATGGTAATATCTACAGTGCTATCTGCATAAATATGGAAATATCTACACCGCTATCTCTATAAACTTGGAAATGTCTACACCATTATCTGCATAAACTTGGAAATATCTACTTGGCTATCTCTATAAACATGGAATTATCTATATCGCAATCTGTATAAACACGGAAATACCTTCACAGTCATCTGTATAAACACGGAAATATCTACACCACTGTCTCTATAAACATGGAAATAGCTACACTGCCATCAGGATAATCTTGGAAATATCTACACAGCCGTCTCTATAAACATGGAAATATCTACACCTCCATCTGAATAAACATGGAAATATCTACACCGCTATCTGTGAAAAGATGGAAATATCTACACCGCAATCTGTGCAAAATGGAAATATCTACACGACTATCTGAGTAAACCTGGAAATATCTACACCGCAATCTGTGCAAAGATGGAAATAGCTACACCGCTCTCTGTGTAAACATGGAAATACCTACACCGCTATCTGTATAAATATGGAAATATCTACACTGCTATCTGTATAAACATGGAAATATCTCCACCGCTATCTGTATAAAAATGGAAATATCTGTACCGCTATCTGTAAAACCTGGAAATATTTACAACGCAGTCTGTATAAACATGGATATATCTCCACCGTTATCTGTATAAACATGGAAATATCTCCACCACTATCTCTGTAAACATGGAAATGTCTACACCCCTATTTGTGTAAACATGGAAATACCTTCATGGCTATCTCTATAAACATGGAAATATCTACACAGACATCAGTATAAACATGGAAATATCTACACAGTCATCTGTATAAACATGGAAATATCTACACAGCCATCTGTATAAACATGGAAATATCTACACAGTCATCTCTATAAACATGGAAATATCTACACTGCTATCTGTATAAACATGGAAATAGCCACACCACTATCTGTGTAAACATGGAAATACCTTCATCGTTATCTGTATAAACAAGGAAATATCTACAGAGCTATCTGTATAAACATTGAAATATCTCCATGATATCTGTATAAACATGGAAATATCTACACCGTTATCTGCTTAAACATGGAAATATCTACACCGCTCTCTACATGAACATGGAAATATCTACACTGCTTTCTGTATAAACATGGAAATATCCCCACCGTTATCTCTATAAACTTGGAAATATCTACAGCGATATCTGTATAAACATGGAAATATCTACACCGCTATCTGTATAAACGTGGAAATATCTACAGTGCTATCTGCATAAATATGGAAATATCTACACCGCTATCTCTATAAACTTGGAAATGTCCACACCGTTATCTGCATAAACTTGGAAATATCTACTTGGCTATCTCTATAAACATGGAATTATCTATACCGCCATCTGTATAAACACGGAAATACCTTCACAGTCATCTGTATAAACACGGAAATATCTACACCACTATCTGTATAAACATGGAAATATCTACACTGCCATCAGGATAATCATGGAAATATCTACACAGCCGTCTCTATAAACATGGAAATATCTACACCTCCATCTGTATAAACATGGAAATATCTACACCGCTATCTGTGAAAAGATGGAAATATCTACACCGCAATCTGTGCAAAGATGGAAATATCTACACGACTATCTGTGTAAACCTGGAAATATCTACACCGCAATCTGTGCAAAGATGAAAATAGCTACACAGCTATCTGTATAAACATGGAAATATCTACACCGCTATCTGTATAAACATGGAAATATCTACGCCTCCATCTGTATAAACAGGGAAATATCTACACCTCCATCTGAATAAACATGGAAATATCTACACCGCTATCTGTGAATAGATGGAAATATCTACACCGCAATCTGTGCAAAATGGAAATATCTACACGACTATCTGAGTAAACCTGGAAATATCTACACCGCAATCTGTGCAAAGATGGAAATAGCTACACCGCTCTCTGTGTAAACATGGAAATACCTACACCGCTATCTGTATAAACATGGAAATATCTACACCGCTATCTGTATAAACATGGAAATATCTACACCACTATCTGTATAAACATGCAAATATCTACACCGTTGTCTACATAAACTTGGAAATCTCTACAAGGCTATCACTATAAATGTGGAAATATCAACACCGCTGTCTCTATAAACATGGAAATATCTACACTGCCATCAGGATAATCATGGAAATATCTACACAGCCGTCTCTATAAACATGGAAATATCTACACCTCCATCTGTATAAACATGGAAATATCTACACCGCTATCTGTGAAAAGATGGAAATATCTACACCGCAATCTGTGCAAAGATGGAAATATCTACACGACTATCTGTGTAAACCTGGAAATATCTACACCGCAATCTGTGCAAAGATGGGAATAGCTACACCGCTCTCTGTGTAAACATGGAAATACCTACACCGCTATCTGTATAAACATGGAAATATCTACACCGCTATCTGTATAAACATGGAAATACCTACACCGCCATCTGTATAAACAGGGAAATATCTACAACTACATCTGAATAAACATGGAAATATCTACACCGCTATCTCTATAAATATGGAAATATCTACACCGCTATCTCTGTAAACTTGGAAATGTCTACACCGTTATCTGCATAAACTTGGAAATACCTACTTGGCTATCTCTATAAACATGGAATTATCTACACCGCCATCTGTATAAACACGGAAATACCTTCACAGTCATCTGTATATACACGGATATATCTACACCACTATCTGTATAAACATGGAAATATCCACACTGCCATCAGGATAATCATGGAAATATCTAAACAGCCGTCTCTATAAACATGGAAATATCTACACCTCCATCTGTATAAATATGGAATTATCTACACCGATATCTGTATAAACATGGAAATATCTACACCGCTATCTGTATAAACATGGAAATATGTACGTCGCCATCTGTATAAACAGGGAAATATCTACACCTACATCTGAATAAACATGGAAATATCTACACCGCTATCTGTATAAATATGGAAATATCTACACCGCTATCTCTATAAACATTGAAATAACTCCACCGCTATCTGTATAAAAACGGAAATATCTGTACCGCTATCTGTAAAACCTGGAAATATATACAGCGCAGTCTGTATAAACATGGATATATCTCCACCACTATCTCTATAAACATGGAAATATCTATAACACTATCTGTGAAAACATGGAAATATCTACACAGCTATCTGTGTAAATATGAAAGATTTACACCGCTATCTGTGTAAGGATGGAAATATCTACTCCGCAATCAGAGCAAATATGGAAATATCTACACAGCAATCGTTGTAAACATGGAAATATCTACACAGCGATCTGTATAAACATGGAAATATCTACACAGCAATCGCTGTAACCATGGAAATATCTACACAGCTATCTGTATAAACATGGAAAAATCTACACCACTGTCTGTAAAAACATGGAAATATCGACACCACGATCTCTATAAACATGGAAATATCTACATCGCTATCTGTATAAACATGGAAATATCTGCATCGCTATCAGTATAAACATGGAAATATCTACATCGCTATCTCTATAAACATGGAAATATCTACACCGCTATCTTAATAAACATGGAAACATCTACACTGCTATCTGTATAAACATGGAAATATCTACACCACTATCTGTATAAACATGGAAATATCTACAGCGCTATCTGCATAAACATGGAAATATCTCCACCACTACCTCTATAAACATGGAAATGTCTACACCCCTATCTGTGTAAACATGGAAATACCTTCATGGCTATCTCTATAAACATGGAAATATCTACACAGACATCAGTATAAACATGGAAATATCTACACTGTCATCTGTATAAACATGGAAATATCTACACAGTCATCTGTATAAACATGGAAATATCTACACAGCCATCTCTATAAACATGGAAATATCTACACAGCCATCTCTATAAACATGGAAATATCTACACCGCTATCTACATGCACGTGGAAATATCTACACTGCTTTCTGTATAAACATGGAAATATCCCCACCGCTATCTCTATAAACATGGAAATATCTACAGCGCTATCTGTATAAACATGGAAATATCTACAATGCTTTCTGTATAAACATGGTAATATCTACAGTGCTATCTGCATAAATATGGAAATATCTACACCGCTATCTCTATAAACTTGGAAATGTCTACACCATTATCTGCATAAACTTGGAAATATCTACTTGGCTATCTCTATAAACATGGAATTATCTATATCGCAATCTGTATAAACACGGAAATACCTTCACAGTCATCTGTATAAACACGGAAATATCTACACCACTGTCTCTATAAACATGGAAATAGCTACACTGCCATCAGGATAATCTTGGAAATATCTACACAGCCGTCTCTATAAACATGGAAATATCTACACCTCCATCTGAATAAACATGGAAATATCTACACCGCTATCTGTGAAAAGATGGAAATATCTACACCGCAATCTGTGCAAAGATGGAAATATCTACACGACTATCTGAGTAAACCTGGAAATATCTACACCGCAATCTGTGCAAAGATGGAAATAGCTACACCGCTCTCTGTGTAAACATGGAAATACCTACACCGCTATCTGTATAAACATGGAAATATCTACACCGCTATCTGTATAAACATGGAAATATCTACGCCACCATCTGTATAAACAGGGAAATATCTACAGCTACATCTGAATAAACCTGGAAATATCTACACCGCTATCTGTATAAATATGGAAATATCTACACTGCTATCTCTATAAACGTGGAAATATCTCCACCGCTATCTGTATTAAAATGGAAATATCTGTACCGCTATCTGTAAAACCTGGAAATATATACACCGCAGTCTGTATAAACATGCATACATCTCCACCGCTATCTGTATAAACATGGAAATATCTCCACCACTATCTCTATAAACATGGAAATGTCTACACCCCTATCTGTGTAAACATGGAAATAACTTCATGGCTATCTCTATAAACATGGAAATATCTACACAGACATCAGTATAAACATGGAAATATCTACACAGTCATCTGTATAAACATGGAAATATCTACACAGTCATCTGTATAAACGTGGAAATATCTACACCGCCATCTGCATAAACATGGAAATATCTACACAGCCATCTCTATAAACATGGAAATATCTACACTGATATCTGTATAAACATGGAAATAGCCACACCACTGTCTGTGTAAACATGGAAATAACTTCACCGTTATCTGTATAAACAAGGAAATATATACAGATCTATCTGTATAAACATTGAAATATCTCCAACGATATCTGTTTAAACATGGAAATATCTACACCGCTATCTACATGAACATGGAAATATCTACACTGCTTTCTGTATAAACATGGAAATATCCCCACCGCTATCTCTATAAACATGGAAATATCTACACCGCTATCTGTATAAACATGGAAATATTTACACCACTATCTGTATAAACATGGAAATATTTACACCGCTATCTGTATAAACGTAGATATATACACCGCTATCTCTATAAACATGGAAATATCTACACCACTGTCTGTATAAACCTGAAAGTATCTACACCGCTATCTCTATAAACATAGAAATATCTACACCGCTGTCTCTATAAACATGGAAATATCTACAGTAATATCTGAATAAACATGCAAATATCTACACCGCTGTCTCTATAAACATGGAAATATCTACACTGCTATGTGTATAAACATGGAAATATCTACACCGCTGTCTCTAAAAACATGGAAATATCTACACCGCTGTATCTATAAACATGCAAATATCTACACCGTTGTCTACATAAACTTGGAAATCTCTACACGGCTATCTCTATAAATGTGGAAATATCTACACCGCTGTCTCTATAAACATGGAAATATCTACACCTCCATCTGTATAAACATGGAAATATCTACACCGCTATCTGTGAAAAGATGGAAATATCTACACCGCAATCTGTGCAAAGATGGAAATATCTACACGACTATCTGTGTAAACCTGGAAATATCTACACCGCAATCTGTGCAAAGATGGGAATAGCTACACCGCTCTCTGTGTAAACATGGAAATACCTACACCGCTATCTGTATAAACATGGAAATATCTACACCGCTATCTGTATAAACATGGAAATATCTACGCCGCCATCTGTCTAAACAGGGAAATATCTACACCTACATCTGAATAAACATGGAAATATCTACACCGCTATCTGTATAAATATGGAAATATCTACACCGCTATCTCTATAAACTTGGAAATGTCTACACCGTTATCTGCATAAACTTGGAAATACCTACTTGGCTATCTCTATAAACATGGAATTATCTACACCGCCATCTGTATAAACACGGAAATACCTTCACAGTCATCTGTATAAACACGGATATATCTACACCACTATCTGTATAAACATGGAAATATCCACACTGCCATCAGGATAATCATGGAAATATCTAAACAGCCGTCTCTATAAACATGGAAATATCTACACCTCCATCTGTATAAATATGGAAATATCTACACCGATATCTGTATAAACATGGAAATATCTACACCGCTATCTGTATAAACATGGAAATATGTACGTCGCCATCTGCATAAACAGGGAAATATCTACACCTACATCTGAATAAACATGGAAATATCTACACCGCTATCTGTATGAATATGGAAATATCTACACCGCTATCTCTATAAACATGGAAATAACTCCACCGCTATCTGTATAAAAACGGAAATATCTGTACCGCTATCTGTAAAACCTGGAAATATATACAGCGCAGTCTGTATAAACATGGAAATATCTCCACCACTATCTCTATAAACATGGAAATATCTATAACACTATCTGTGAAAACATGGAAATATCTACACAGCTATCTGTGTAAATATGAAAGATTTACACCGCTATCTGTGTAAGGATGGAAATATCTACTCCGCAATCAGAGCAAATATGGAAATATCTACACAGCAATCGTTGTAAACATGGAAATATCTACACAGCGATCTGTATAAACATGGAAATATCTACACAGCAATCGCTGTAACCATGGAAATATCTACACAGCTATCTGTATAAACATGGAAAAATCTACACCACTGTCTGTAAAAACATGGAAATATCGACACCACGATCTCTATAAACATGGAAATATCTACATCGCTATCTGTATAAACATGGAAATATCTGCATCGCTATCAGTATAAACATGGAAATATCTACATCGCTATCTCTATAAACATGGAAATATCTACACCGCTATCTTAATAAACATGGAAACATCTACACTGCTATCTGTATAAACATGGAAATATCTACACCACTATCTGTATAAACATGGAAATATCTACAGCGCTATCTGCATAAACATGGAAATATCTCCACCACTACCTCTATAAACATGGAAATGTCTACACCCCTATCTGTGTAAACATGGAAATACCTTCATGGCTATCTCTATAAACATGGAAATATCTACACAGACATCAGTATAAACATGGAAATATCTACACAGTCATCTGTATAAACATGGAAATATCTACACAGTCATCTGTATAAACATGGAAATAACTACACAGCCATCTCTATAAACACGGAAATATCTACACAGCCATCTCTATAAACATGGAAATATCTACACTGCTATCTGTATAAACATGGAAATAGCCGCACCACTGTCTGTGTAAACATGGAAATAACTTCACCGTTATCTGTATAAACAAGGAAATATCTACAGAGCTATCTGTATAAACATGGAAATATCTACACCGATATCTGTTTAAACATGGAAATATCTACACCGATATCTACATGAACATGGAAATATCTACACTGCTTTCTGTATAAACATGGAAATATCCCCACCTCTATCTCTATAAACATGGAAATATCTACACCGCTATCTGTACAAACATGGATATATTTACACCACTATCTGTATAAACATGGAAATATTTACACCGCTATCTGTATAAACGTGGATATATCTACACCGCTATCTCTATAAACATGGAAATATCTACACCACTGTCTGTATAAACCTGAAAGTATCTACACCGCTATCTCTATAAACATAGAAATATCTACACCGCTGTCTGTATAAACATGGAAATATCTACAGAAATATCTGTATAAACATGCAAATATCTACACCGCTGTCTCTATAAACATGGAAATATCTACACTGCTATGTTTATAAACATGGAAATATCTACACCGCTGTCTCTAAAAACATGGAAATATCTACACCGCTGTATCTATAAACATGCAAATATCTACACCGTTGTCTACATAAACTTGGAAATCTCTACAAGGCTATCACTATAAATGTGGAAATATCTACTCCGCTGTCTCTATAAACATGGAAATATCTACACTGCCATCAGGATAATCATGGAAATATCTACACAGCCGTCTCTATAAACATGGAAATATCTACACCTCCATCTGTATAAACATGGAAATATCTACACCGCTATCTGTGAAAAGATGGAAATATCTACACCGCAATCTGTGCAAAGATGGAAATATCTACACGACTATCTGTGTAAACCTGGAAATATCTACACCGCAATCTGTGCAAAGATGGGAATACCTACACCGCTCTCTGTGTAAACATGGAAATACCTACACCGCTATCTGTATAAACATGGAAATATCTACACCGCTATCTGTATAAACATGGAAATATCTATGCCGACATCTGTATAAACAGGGAAATATATACATCTACATCTGAATAAACATGGAAATACCTACTCCGCTATCTGTATAAATATGGAAATATCTACACTGCTATCTGTATAAACATGGAAATATCTCCACCGCTATCTGTATAAAAATGGAAATATCTGTACCGCTATCTGTAAAACCTGGAAATATTTACAACGCAGTCTGTATAAACATGGATATATCTCCACCGTTATCTGTATAAACATGGAAATATCTCCACCACTATCTCTGTAAACATGGAAATGTCTACACCCCTATCTGTGTAAACATGGAAATACCTTCATGGCTATCTCTATAAACATGGAAATATCTACACAGACATCAGTATAAACATGGAAATATCTACACAGTCATCTGTATAAACATGGAAATATCTACACAGCCATCTGTATAAACATGGAAATATCTACACAGTCATCTCTATAAACATGGAAATATCTACACTGCTATCTGTATAAACATGGAAATAGCCACACCACTGTCTGTGTAAACATGGAAATACCTTCATCGTTATCTGTATAAACAAGGAAATATCTACAGAGCTATCTGTATAAACATTGAAATATCTCCATGATATCTGTATAAACATGGAAATATCTACACCGTTATCTGCTTAAACATGGAAATATCTACACCGCTCTCTACATGAACATGGAAATATCTACACTGCTTTCTGTATAAACATGGAAATATCCCCACCGTTATCTCTATAAACTTGGAAATATCTACAGCGATATCTGTATAAACATGGAAATATCTACACCGCTATCTGTATAAACATGGAAATATCTACAGTGCTATCTGCATAAATATGGAAATATCTACACCGCTATCTCTATAAACTTGGAAATGTCCACACCGTTATCTGCATAAACTTGGAAATATCTACTTGGCTATCTCTATAAACATGGAATTATCTATACCGCCATCTGTATAAACACGGAAATACCTTCACAGTCATCTGTATAAACACGGAAATATCTACACCACTATCTGTATAAACATGGAAATATCTACACTGCCATCAGGATAATCATGGAAATATCTACACAGCCGTCTCTATAAAGATGGAAATATCTACACCTCCATCTGTATAAACATGGAAATATCTACACCGCTATCTGTGAAAAGATGGAAATATCTACACCGCAATCTGTGCAAAGATGGAAATATCTACACGATTATCTGTGTAAACCTGGAAATATCTACACCGCAATCTGTGCAAAGATGAAAATAGCTACACAGCTATCTGTATAAACATGGAAATATCTACACCGCTATCTGTATAAACATGGAAATATCTACGCCTCCATCTGTATAAATAGGGAAATATCTACACCTACATCTGAATAAACATGGAAATATCTACACCGCTATCTGTATAAATATGGAAATGTCTACACTGCTATCTCTATAAACATGGAAATATCTCCACCGCTATCTGTATAAAAATGGAAATATCTGTACCGCTATCTGTAAAACCTGGAAATATATACACCGCAGTCTGTATAAACATGGATATATCTCCACCGCTATCTGTATGAACATGGAAATATCTCCACCACTATCTCTATAAACATGGAAATGTCTACACCCCTATCGGTGTAAACATGGAAATACCTTCATGACTATCTCTATAAACATGGAAATATCTACACAGACATCAGTATAAACATGAAAATATCTACACAGTCATCTGTATAAACATGGAAATATCTACACAGTCATCTGTATAAACATGGTAGTATCTACACAGCCATCTGTATAAACATGGAAATATCTACACAGCCATCTCTGTAAACATGGAAATATCTACACTGCTATCTGTATAAACATGGAAATAGCCACACCACTGTCTGTGTAAACATGGAAATAACTTCACCGTTATCTGTATAAACAAGGAAATATCTACAGAGCTATCTGTATAAACATTGAAATATCTCCAACGATATCTGTATAAACATGGAAATATCTACACCGATATCTGTTTAAACATGGAAATATCTACACCGCTATCTACATGAACGTGGAAATATCTACACTGCTTTCTGTATAAACATGGAAATATCCCCACCGCTATCTCTATAAACATGGAAATATCTACAGCGTATCTGTATAAACATGGAAATATCTACAATGTTTTCTGTATAAACATGGAAATATCTACAGCGCTATCTGCATAAATATGGAAATATCTACACCGCTATCTCTATAAACTTGGAAATGTCTACATCATTATCTGCATAAACTTGGAAATATCTACTTGGCTATCTCTATAAACATGGAATTATCTATATCGCCATCTGTATAAACACGGAAATACCTTCACAGTCATCTGTATAAACACGGAAATATCTACACCACTGTCTCTATAAACATGGAAATAGCTACACTGCCATCAGGATAATCATGGAAATATCTACACAGCCGTCTCTATAAACATGGAAATATCTACACCTCCATCTGAATAAACATGGAAATATCTACACCGCTATCTGTGAATAGATGGAAATATCTACACCGCAATCTGTGCAAAATGGAAATATCTACACGACTATCTGAGTAAACCTGGAAATATCTACACCGCAATCTGTGCAAAGATGGAAATAGCTACACCGCTCTCTGTGTAAACATGGAAATACCTACACCGCTATCTGTATAAACATGGAAATATCTACACCGCTATCTGTATAAACATGGAAATATCTACACCACTATCTGTATAAACATGCAAATATCTACACCGTTGTCTACATAAACTTGGAAATCTCTACAAGGCTATCACTATAAATGTGGAAATATCAACACCGCTGTCTCTATAAACATGGAAATATCTACACTGCCATCAGGATAATCATGGAAATATCTACACAGCCGTCTCTATAAACATGGAAATATCTACACCTCCATCTCTATAAACATGGAAATATCTACACAGCCATCTCTATATACATGGAAATATCTACACCGCTATCTACATGAACGTGGAAATATCTACACTGCTTTCTGTATAAACATGGAAATATCCCCACCGCTATCTCTATAAACATGGAAATATCTACAGCGCTATCTGTATAAACATGGAAATATCTACAATGCTTTCTGTATAAACATGGTAATATCTACAGTGCTATCTGCATAAATATGGAAATATCTACACCGCTATCTCTATAAACTTGGAAATGTCTACACCATTATCTGCAAAAACTTGGAAATATCTACTTGGCTATCTCTATAAACATGGAATTATCTATATCGCAATCTGTATAAACACGGAAATACCTTCACAGTCATCTGTATAAACACGGAAATATCTACACCACTGTCTCTATAAACATGGAAATAGCTACACTGCCATCAGGATAATCTTGGAAATATCTACACAGCCGTCTCTATAAACATGGAAATATCTACACCTCCATCTGAATAAACATGGAAATATCTACACCGCTATCTGTGAAAAGATGGAAATATCTACACCGCAATCTGTGCAAAATGGAAATATCTACACGACTATCTGAGTAAACCTGGAAATATCTACACCGCAATCTGTGCAAAGATGGAAATAGCTACACCGCTCTCTGTGTAAACATGGAAATACCTACACCGCTATCTGTATAAATATGGAAATATCTACACTGCTATCTGTATAAACATGGAAATATCTCCACCGCTATCTGTATAAAAATGGAAATATCTGTACCGCTATCTGTAAAACCTGGAAATATTTACAACGCAGTCTGTATAAACATGGATATATCTCCACCGTTATCTGTATAAACATGGAAATATCTCCACCACTATCTCTGTAAACATGGAAATGTCTACACCCCTATCTGTGTAAACATGGAAATACCTTCATGGCTATCTCTATAAACATGGAAATATCTACACAGACATCAGTATAAACATGGAAATATCTACACAGTCATCTGTATAAACATGGAAATATCTACACAGCCATCTGTATAAACATGGAAATATCTACACAGTCATCTCTATAAACATGGAAATATCTACACTGCTATCTGTATAAACATGGAAATAGCCACACCACTATCTGTGTAAACATGGAAATACCTTCATCGTTATCTGTATAAACAAGGAAATATCTACAGAGCTATCTGTATAAACATTGAAATATCTCCATGATATCTGTATAAACATGGAAATATCTACACCGTTATCTGCTTAAATATGGAAATATCTACACCGCTCTCTACATGAACATGGAAATATCTACACTGCTTTCTGTATAAACATGGAAATATCCCCACCGTTATCTCTATAAACTTGGAAATATCTACAGCGATATCTGTATAAACATGGAAATATCTACACCGCTATCTGTATAAACATGGAAATATCTACAGTGCTATCTGCATAAATATGGAAATATCTACACCGCTATCTCTATAAACTTGGAAATGTCCACACCGTTATCTGCATAAACTTGGAAATATCTACTTGGCTATCTCTATAAACATGGAATTATCTATACCGCCATCTGTATAAACACGGAAATACCTTCACAGTCATCTGTATAAACACGGAAATATCTACACCACTATCTGTATAAACATGGAAATATCTACACTGCCATCAGGATAATCATGGAAATATCTACACAGCCGTCTCTATAAACATGGAAATATCTACACCTCCATCTGTATAAACATGGAAATATCTACACCGCTATCTGTGAAAAGATGGAAATATCTACACCGCAATCTGTGCAAAGATGGAAATATCTACACGACTATCTGTGTAAACCTGGAAATATCTACACCGCAATCTGTGCAAAGATGAAAATAGCTACACAGCTATCTGTATAAACATGGAAATATCTACACCGCTATCTGTATAAACATGGAAATATCTACGCCTCCATCTGTATAAACAGGGAAATATCTACACCTCCATCTGAATAAACATGGAAATATCTACACCGCTATCTGTGAATAGATGGAAATATCTACACCGCAATCTGTGCAAAATGGAAATATCTACACGACTATCTGAGTAAACCTGGAAATATCTACACCGCAATCTGTGCAAAGATGGAAATAGCTACACCGCTCTCTGTGTAAACATGGAAATACCTACACCGCTATCTGTATAAACATGGAAATATCTACACCGCTATCTGTATAAACATGGAAATATCTACACCACTATCTGTATAAACATGCAAATATCTACACCGTTGTCTACATAAACTTGGAAATCTCTACAAGGCTATCACTATAAATGTGGAAATATCAACACCGCTGTCTCTATAAACATGGAAATATCTACACTGCCATCAGGATAATCATGGAAATATCTACACAGCCGTCTCTATAAACATGGAAATATCTACACCTCCATCTGTATAAACATGGAAATATCTACACCGCTATCTGTGAAAAGATGGAAATATCTACACCGCAATCTGTGCAAAGATGGAAATATCTACACGACTATCTGTGTAAACCTGGAAATATCTACACCGCAATCTGTGCAAAGATGGGAATAGCTACACCGCTCTCTGTGTAAACATGGAAATACCTACACCGCTATCTGTATAAACATGGAAATATCTACACCGCTATCTGTATAAACATGGAAATACCTACACCGCCATCTGTATAAACAGGGAAATATCTACAACTACATCTGAATAAACATGGAAATATCTACACCGCTATCTGTATAAATATGGAAATATCTACACCGCTATCTCTGTAAACTTGGAAATGTCTACACCGTTATCTGCATAAACTTGGAAATACCTACTTGGCTATCTCTATAAACATGGAATTATCTACACCGCCATCTGTATAAACACGGAAATACCTTCACAGTCATCTGTATATACACGGATATACCTACACCACTATCTGTATAAACATGGAAATATCCACACTGCCATCAGGATAATCATGGAAATATCTAAACAGCCGTCTCTATAAACATGGAAATATCTACACCTCCATCTGTATAAATATGGAATTATCTACACCGATATCTGTATAAACATGGAAATATCTACACCGCTATCTGTATAAACATGGAAATATGTACGTCGCCATCTGTATAAACAGGGAAATATCTACACCTACATCTGAATAAACATGGAAATATCTACACCGCTATCTGTATAAATATGGAAATATCTACACCGCTATCTCTATAAACATTGAAATAACTCCACCGCTATCTGTATAAAAACGGAAATATCTGTACCGCTATCTGTAAAACCTGGAAATATATACAGCGCAGTCTGTATAAACATGGATATATCTCCACCGCTCTCTGTATAAACATGGAAATATCTCCACCACTATCTCTATAAACATGGAAATATCTATAACACTATCTGTGAAAACATGGAAATATCTACACAGCTATCTGTGTAAATATGAAAGATTTACACCGCTATCTGTGTAAGGATGGAAATATCTACTCCGCAATCAGAGCAAATATGGAAATATCTACACAGCAATCGTTGTAAACATGGAAATATCTACACAGCGATCTGTATAAACATGGAAATATCTACACAGCAATCGCTGTAACCATGGAAATATCTACACAGCTATCTGTATAAACATGGAAAAATCTACACCACTGTCTGTAAAAACATGGAAATATCGACACCACGATCTCTATAAACATGGAAATATCTACATCGCTATCTGTATAAACATGGAAATATCTGCATCGCTATCAGTATAAGCATGGAAATATCTACATCGCTATCTCTAAAAACATGGAAATATCTACACCGCTATCTTAATAAACATGGAAACATCTACACTGCTATCTGTATAAACATGGAAATATCTACACCACTATCTGTATAAACATGGAAATATCTACAGCGCTATCTGCATAAACATGGAAATATCTCCACCACTACCTCTATAAACATGGAAATGTCTACACCCCTATCTGTGTAAACATGGAAATACCTTCATGGCTATCTCTATAAACATGGAAATATCTACACAGACATCAGTATAAACATGGAAATATCTACACTGTCATCTGTATAAACATGGAAATATCTACACAGTCATCTGTATAAACATGGAAATATCTACACAGCCATCTCTATAAACATGGAAATATCTACACAGCCATCTCTATAAACATGGAAATATCTACACCGCTATCTACATGCACGTGGAAATATCTACACTGCTTTCTGTATAAACATGGAAATATCCCCACCGCTATCTCTATAAACATGGAAATATCTACAGCGCTATCTGTATAAACATGGAAATATCTACAATGCTTTCTGTATAAACATGGTAATATCTACAGTGCTATCTGCATAAATATGGAAATATCTACACCGCTATCTCTATAAACTTGGAAAAGTCTACACCATTATCTGCATAAACTTGGAAATATCTACTTGGCTATCTCTATAAACATGGAATTATCTATATCGCAATCTGTATAAACACGGAAATACCTTCACAGTCATCTGTATAAACACGGAAATATCTACACCACTGTCTCTATAAACATGGAAATAGCTACACTGCCATCAGGATAATCTTGGAAATATCTACACAGCCGTCTCTATAAACATGGAAATATCTACACCTCCATCTGAATAAACATGGAAATATCTACACCGCTATCTGTGAAAAGATGGAAATATCTACACCGCAATCTGTGCAAAGATGGAAATATCTACACGACTATCTGAGTAAACCTGGAAATATCTACACCGCAATCTGTGCAAAGATGGAAATAGCTACACCGCTCTCTGTGTAAACATGGAAATACCTACACCGCTATCTGTATAAACATGGAAATATCTACACCGCTATCTGTATAAACATGGAAATATCTACGCCACCATCTGTATAAACAGGGAAATATCTACAGCTACATCTGAATAAACCTGGAAATATCTACACCGCTATCTGTATAAATATGGAAATATCTACACTGCCATCTCTATAAACGTGGAAATATCTCCACCGCTATCTGTATTAAAATGGAAATATCTGTACCGCTATCTGTAAAACCTGGAAATATATACACCGCAGTCTGTATAAACATGCATACATCTCCACCGCTATCTGTATAAACATGGAAATATCTCCACCACTATCTCTATAAACATGGAAATGTCTACACCCCTATCTGTGTAAACATGGAAATAACTTCATGGCTATCTCTATAAACATGGAAATATCTACACAGACATCAGTATAAACATGGAAATATCTACACAGTCATCTGTATAAACATGGAAATATCTACACAGTCATCTGTATAAACGTGGAAATATCTACACTGATATCTGTATAAACATGGAAATAGCCACACCACTGTCTGTGTAAACATGGAAATAACTTCACCGTTATCTGTATAAACAAGGAAATATATACAGAGCTATCTGTATAAACATTGAAATATCTCCAACGATATCTGTTTAAACATGGAAATATCTACACCGCTATCTACATGAACATGGAAATATCTACACTGCTTTCTGTATAAACATGGAAATATCCCCACCGCTATCTCTATAAACATGGAAATATCAACACCGCTATCTGTATAAACATGGAAATATTTACACCACTATCTGTATAAACATGGAAATATTTACACCGCTATCTGTATAAACGTAGATATATACACCGCTATCTCTATAAACATGGAAATATCTACACCACTGTCTGTATAAACCTGAAAGTATCTACACCGCTATCTCTATAAACATAGAAATATCTACACCGCTGTCTCTATAAACATGGAAATATCTACAGTAATATCTGAATAAACATGCAAATATCTACACCGCTGTCTCTATAAACATGGAAATATCTACACTGCTATGTGTATAAACATGGAAATATCTACACCGCTGTCTCTAAAAACATGGAAATATCTACACCGCTGTATCTATAAACATGCAAATATCTACACCGTTGTCTACATAAACTTGGAAATCTCTACACGGCTATCTCTATAAATGTGGAAATATCTACACCGCTGTCTCTATAAACATGGAAATATCTACACCTCCATCTGTATAAACATGGAAATATCTACACCGCTATCTGTGAAAAGATGGAAATATCTACACCGCAATCTGTGCAAAGATGGAAATATCTACACGACTATCTGTGTAAACCTGGAAATATCTACACCGCAATCTGTGCAAAGATGGGAATAGCTACACCGCTCTCTGTGTAAACATGGAAATACCTACACCGCTATCTGTATAAACATGGAAATATCTACACCGCTATCTGTATAAACATGGAAATATCTACGCCGCCATCTGTCTAAACAGGGAAATATCTACACCTACATCTGAATAAACATGGAAATATCTACACCGCTATCTGTATAAATATGGAAATATCTACACCGCTATCTCTATAAACTTGGAAATGTCTACACCGTTATCTGCATAAACTTGGAAATACCTACTTGGCTATCTCTATAAACATGGAATTATCTACACCGCCATCTGTATAAACACGGAAATACCTTCACAGTCATCTGTATAAACACGGATATATCTACACCACTATCTGTATAAACATGGAAATATCCACACTGCCATCAGGATAATCATGGAAATATCTAAACAGCCGTCTCTATAAACATGGAAATATCTACACCTCCATCTGTATAAATATGGAAATATCTACACCGATATCTGTATAAACATGGAAATATCTACACCGCTATCTGTATAAACATGGAAATATGTACGTCGCCATCTGCATAAACAGGGAAATATCTACACCTACATCTGAATAAACATGGAAATATCTACACCGCTATCTGTATAAATATGGAAATATCTACACCGCTATCTCTATAAACATGGAAATAACTCCACCGCTATCTGTATAAAAACGGAAATATCTGTACCGCTATCTGTAAAACCTGGAAATATATACAGCGCAGTCTGTATAAACATGGATATATCTCCACCGCTCTCTGTATAAACATGGAAATATCTCCACCACTATCTCTATAAACATGGAAATATCTATAACACTATCTGTGAAAACATGGAAATATCTACACAGCTATCTGTGTAAATATGAAAGATTTACACCGCTATCTGTGTAAGGATGGAAATATCTACTCCGCAATCAGAGCAAATATGGAAATATCTACACAGCAATCGTTGTAAACATGGAAATATCTACACAGCGATCTGTATAAACATGGAAATATCTACACAGCAATCGCTGTAACCATGGAAATATCTACACAGCTATCTGTATAAACATGGAAAAATCTACACCACTGTCTGTAAAAACATGGAAATATCGACACCACGATCTCTATAAACATGGAAATATCTACATCGCTATCTGTATAAACATGGAAATATCTGCATCGCTATCAGTATAAACATGGAAATATCTACATCGCTATCTCTATAAACATGGAAATATCTACACCGCTATCTTAATAAACATGGAAACATCTACACTGCTATCTGTATAAACATGGAAATATCTACACCACTATCTGTATAAACATGGAAATATCTACAGCGCTATCTGCATAAACATGGAAATATCTCCACCACTACCTCTATAAACATGGAAATGTCTACACCCCTATCTGTGTAAACATGGAAATACCTTCATGGCTATCTCTATAAACATGGAAATATCTACACAGACATCAGTATAAACATGGAAATATATACACAGTCATCTGTATAAACATGGAAATATCTACACAGTCATCTGTATAAACATGGAAATAACTACACAGCCATCTCTATAAACACGGAAATATCTACACAGCCATCTCTATAAACATGGAAATATCTACACTGCTATCTGTATAAACATGGAAATAGCCACACCACTGTCTGTGTAAACATGGAAATAACTTCACCGTTATCTGTATAAACAAGGAAATATCTACAGAGCTATCTGTATAAACATGGAAATATCTACACCGATATCTGTTTAAACATGGAAATATCTACACCGATATCTACATGAACATGGAAATATCTACACTGCTTTCTGTATAAACATGGAAATATCCCCACCTCTATCTCTATAAACATGGAAATATCTACACCGCTATCTGTACAAACATGGATATATTTACACCACTATCTGTATAAACATGGAAATATTTACACCGCTATCTGTATAAACGTGGATATATCTACACCGCTATCTCTATAAACATGGAAATATCTACACCACTGTCTGTATAAACCTGAAAGTATCTACACCGCTATCTCTATAAACATAGAAATATCTACACCGCTGTCTCTATAAACATGGAAATATCTACACTGCTATGTTTATAAACATGGAAATATCTACACCGCTGTCTCTAAAAACATGGAAATATCTACACCGCTGTATCTATAAACATGCAAATATCTACACCGTTGTCTACATAAACTTGGAAATCTCTACAAGGCTATCACTATAAATGTGGAAATATCTACTCCGCTGTCTCTATAAACATGGAAATATCTACACTGCCATCAGGATAATCATGGAAATATCTACACAGCCGTCTCTATAAACATGGAAATATCTACACCTCCATCTGTATAAACATGGAAATATCTACACCGCTATCTGTGAAAAGATGGAAATATCTACACCGCAATCTGTGCAAAGATGGAAATATCTACACGACTATCTGTGTAAACCTGGAAATATCTACACCGCAATCTGTGCAAAGATGGGAATAGCTACACCGCTCTCTGTGTAAACATGGAAATACCTACACCGCTATCTGTATAAACATGGAAATATCTACACCGCTATCTGTATAAACATGGAAATATCTATGCCGACATCTGTATAAACAGGGAAATATATACATCTACATCTGAATAAACATGGAAATACCTACTCCGCTATCTGTATAAATATGGAAATATCTACACTGCTATCTGTAGAAACATGGAAATATCTCCACCGCTATCTGTATAAAAATGGAATTATCTGTACCGCTATCTGTAAAACCTGGAAGTATTTACAACGCAGTCTGTATAAACATGGATATATCTCCACCGTTATCTGTATAAACATGGAAATATCTCCACCACTATCTCTGTAAACATGGAAATGTCTACACCCCTATCTGTGTAAACATGGAAATACCTTCATGGCTATCTCTATAAACATGGAAATATCTACACAGACATCAGTATAAACATGGAAATATCTACACAGTCATCTGTATAAACATGGAAATATCTACACAGCCATCTGTATAAACATGGAAATATCTACACAGTCATCTGTATAAACATGGAAATATCTACACTGCTATCTGTATAAACATGGAAATAGCCACACCACTGTCTGTGTAAACATGGAAATACCTTCATCGTTATCTGTATAAACAAGGAAATATCTACAGAGCTATCTGTATAAACATTGAAATATCTCCATGATATCTGTATAAACATGGAAATATCTACACCGTTATCTGCTTAAACATGGAAATATCTACACCGCTCTCTACATGAACATGGAAATATCTACACTGCTTTCTGTATAAACATGGAAATATCCCCACCGTTATCTCTATAAACTTGGAAATATCTACAGCGATATCTGTATAAACATGGAAATATCTACACCGCTATCTGTATAAACATGGAAATATCTACAGTGCTATCTGCATAAATATGGAAATATCTACACCGCTATCTCTATAAACTTGGAAATGTCCACACCGTTATCTGCATAAACTTGGAAATATCTACTTGGCTATCTCTATAAACATGGAATTATCTATACCGCCATCTGTATAAACACGGAAATACCTTCACAGTCATCTGTATAAACACGGAAATATCTACACCACTATCTGTATAAACATGGAAATATCTACACTGCCATCAGGATAATCATGGAAATATCTACACAGCCGTCTCTATAAAGATGGAAATATCTACACCTCCATCTGTATAAACATGGAAATATCTACACCGCTATCTGTGAAAAGATGGAAATATCTACACCGCAATCTGTGCAAAGATGGAAATATCTACACGACTATCTGTGTAAACCTGGAAATATCTACACCGCAATCTGTGCAAAGATGAAAATAGCTACACAGCTATCTGTATAAACATGGAAATATCTACACCGCTATCTGTATAAACATGGAAATATCTACGCCTCCATCTGTATAAACAGGGAAATATCTACACCTACATCTGAATAAACATGGAAATATCTACACCGCTATCTGTATAAATATGGAAATGTCTACACTGCTATCTCTATAAACATGGAAATATCTATAACACTATCTGTGAAAACATGGAAATATCTACACAGCTATCTGTGTAAATATGAAAGATTTACACCGCTATCTGTGTAAGGATGGAAATACCAACTCCGCAATCAGAGCAAATATGGAAATATCTACACAGCAATCGTTGTAAACATGGAAATATCTACACAGCGATCTGTATAAACATGGAAATATCTACACAGCAATCGCTGTAACCATGGAAATATCTACACAGCTATCTGTATAAACATGGAAAAATCTACACCACTGTCTGTAAAAACATGGAAATATCGACACCACGATCTCTATAAACATGGAAATATCTACATCGCTATCTGTATAAACATGGAAATATCTGCATCGCTATCAGTATAAACATGGAAATATCTACATCGCTATCTCTATAAACATGGAAATATCTACACCGCTATCTTAATAAACATGGAAACATCTACACTGCTATCTGTATAAACATGGAAATATCTACACCACTATCTGTATAAACATGGAAATATCTACAGCGCTATCTGCATAAACATGGAAATATCTCCACCACTACCTCTATAAACATGGAAATGTCTACACCCCTATCTGTGTAAACATGGAAATACCTTCATGGCTATCTCTATAAACATGGAAATATCTACACAGACATCAGTATAAACATGGAAATATCTACACTGTCATCTGTATAAACATGGAAATATCTACACAGTCATCTGTATAAACATGGAAATATCTACACAGCCATCTCTATAAACATGGAAATATCTACACAGCCATCTCTATATACATGGAAATATCTACACCGCTATCTACATGAACGTGGAAATATCTACACTGCTTTCTGTATAAACATGGAAATATCCCCACCGCTATCTCTATAAACATGGAAATATCTACAGCGCTATCTGTATAAACATGGAAATATCTACAATGCTTTCTGTATAAACATGGAAATATCTACAGCGCTATCTGCATAAATATGGAAATATCTACACCGCTATCTCTATAAACTTGGAAATTTCTACACCATTATCTGCATAAACTTGGAAATATCTACTTGGCTATCTCTATAAACATGGAATTATCTATATCGCCATCTGTATAAACACGGAAATACCTTCACAGTCATCTGTATAAACACGGAAATATCTACACCACTGTCTCTATAAACATGGAAATAGCTACACTGCCATCAGGATAATCTTGGAAATATCTACACGGCCGTCTCTATAAACATGGAAATATCTACACCTCCATCTGAATAAACATGGAAATATCTACACCGCTATCTGTGAAAAGATGGAAATATCTACACCGCAATCTGTGCAAAATGGAAATATCTACACGACTATCTGAGTAAACCTGGAAATATCTACACCGCAATCTGTGCAAAGCTGGAAATAGCTACACCGCTCTCTGTGTAAACATGGAAATACCTACACCGCTATCTGTATAAACATGGAAATATCTACACCGCTATCTGTATAAACATGGAAATATCTACGCCGCCATCTGTATAAACAGGGAAATATCTACAGCTACATCTGAATAAACATGGAAATATCTACACCGCTATCTGTATAAATATGGAAATATCTACACTGCTATCTCTATAAACGTGGAAATATCTCCACCGCTATCTGTATAAAAATGGAAATATCTGTACTGCTATCTGTAAAACCTGGAAATATATACACCGCAGTCTGTATAAACATGGATACATCTCCACCGCTATCTGTATAAACATGGAAATATCTCCACCACTATCTCTATTAACATTGAAATGTCTACAACCCTATCTGTGTAAACATGGAAATAACTTCATGGCTATCTCTATAAACATGGAAATATCTACACAGACATCAGTATAAACATGGAAATATCTACACAGTCATCTGTATAAATATGGAAATATCTACACAGTCATCTGTATAAACGTGGAAATATCTACACAGCCATCTGTATAAACATGGAAATATCCACACAGCCATCTCTATAAACATGGAAATATCTACACTGATATCTGTATAAACATGGAAGTAGCCACACCACTGTCTGTGTAAACATGGAAATAACTTCACCGTTATCTGTATAAACAAGGAAATATATACAGAGCTATCTGTATAAACATTGAAATATCTCCAACGATATCTGTATAAACATGGAAATATCTACACCGATATCTGTTTAAACATGGAAATATCTACACCGCTATCTACATGAACATGGAAATATCTACACCGCTATCTGTATAAACATGGAAATATTTACACCACTATCTGTATAAACATGGAAATATTTACACCGCTATCTGTATAAACGTAGATATATATACACCGCTATCTCTATAAACTTGGAAATATCTACACCACTGTCTGTATAAACCTGAAAGTATCTACACCGCTGTCTCTATAAACATGGAAATATCTACAGTAATATCTGAATAAACATGCAAATATCTACACCGCTGTCTCTATAAACATGGAAATATCTACACTGCTATGTGTATAAACATGGAAATATCTTCACCGCTGTCTCTAAAAACATGGAAATATCTACACCGCTGTATCTATAAACATGCAAATATCTACACCGTTGTCTACATAAACTTGGAAATCTCTACACGGCTATCTCTATAAATGTGGAAATATCTACACCGCTGTCTCTATAAACATGGAAATATCTACACCTCCATCTGTATAAACATGGAAATATCTACACCGCTATCTGTGAAAAGATGGAAATATCTACACCGCAATCTGTGCAAAGATGGAAATATCTACACGACTATCTGTGTAAACCTGGAAATATCTACACCGCAATCTGTGCAAAGATGGGAATAGCTACACCGCTCTCTGTGTAAACATGGAAATACCTACACCGCTATCTGTATAAACATGGAAATATCTACACCGCTATCTGTATAAACATGGAAATACCTACGCCGCCATCTGTATAAACAGGGAAATATCTACACCTACATCTGAATAAACATGGAAATATCTACACCGCTATCTGTATAAATATGGAAATATCTACACCGCTATCTCTATAAACCTGGAAATGTCTACACCGTTATCTGCATAAACTTGGAAATACCTACTTGGCTATCTCTATAAACATGGAATTATCTACACCGCCATCTGTATAAACACGGAAATACCTTCACAGTCATCTGTATAAACACGGATATATCTACACCACTATCTGTATAAACATGGAAATATCCACACTGCCATCAGGATAATCATGGAAATATCTAAACAGCCGTCTCTATAAACATGGAAATATCTACACCTCCATCTGTATAAATATGGAAATATCTACACCGATATCTGTATAAACATGGAAATATCTACACCGCTATCTGTATAAACATGGAAATATGTACGTCGCCATCTGTATAAACAGGGAAATATCTACACCTGCATCTGAATAAACATGGAAATATCTACACCGCTATCTGTATAAATATGGAAATATCTACACCGCTATCTCTATAAACATGGAAATAACTCCACCGCTATCTGTATAAAAACGGAAATATCTGTACCGCTATCTGTAAAACCTGGAAATATATACAGCGCAGTCTGTATAAACATGGATATATCTCCACCGCTCTCTGTATAAACATGGAAATATCTCCACCACTATCTCTATAAACATGGAGATATCTATAACACTATCTGTGAAAACATGGAAATATCTACACAGCTATCTGTGTAAATATGAAAGATTTACACCGCTATCTGTGTAAGGATGGAAATACCTACTCCGCAATCAGAGCAAATATGGAAATATCTACACAGCAATCGTTGTAAACATGGAAATATCTACACAGCGATCTGTATAAACATGGAAATATCTACACAGCAATCGCTGTAACCATGGAAATATCTACACAGCTATCTGTATAAACATGGAAAAATCTACACCACTGTCTGTAAAAACATGGAAATATCGACACCACGATCTCTATAAACATGGAAATATCTACATCGCTATCTGTATAAACATGGAAATATCTGCATCGCTATCAGTATAAACATGGAAATATCTACATCGCTATCTCTATAAACATGGAAATATCTACACCGCTATCTTAATAAACATGGAAACATCTACACTGCTATCTGTATAAACATGGAAATATCTACACCACTATCTGTATAAACATGGAAATATCTACAGCGCTATCTGCATAAACATGGAAATATCTCCACCACTACCTCTATAAACATGGAAATGTCTACACCCCTATCTGTGTAAACATGGAAATACCTTCATGGCTATCTCTATAAACATGGAAATATCTACACAGACATCAGTATAAACATGGAAATATCTACACAGTCATCTGTATAAACATGGAAATATCTACACAGTCATCTGTATAAACATGGAAACATCTACACAGCCATCTCTATAAACATGGAAATATCTACACAGCCATCTCTATAAACATGGAAATATCTACACTGCTATCTGTATAAACATGGAAATAGCCACACCACTGTCTGTGTAAACATGGAAATACCTTCACCGTTATCTGTATAAACAAGGAAATATCTACAGAGCTATCTGTATAAACATGGAAATATCTACACCGATATCTGTTTAAACATGGAAATATCTACACCGCTATCTACATGAACATGGAAATATCTACACTGCTTTCTGTATAAACATAGAAATATCCCCAGCTCTATCTCTATAAACATGGAAATATCTACACCGCTATCTGTACAAACATGGATATATTTACACCACTATCTGTATAAACATGGAAATATTTACACCGCTATCTGTATAAACGTGGATATATCTACACCGCTATCTCTATAAACATGGAAATATCTACACCATTTTCTGTATAAACCTGAAAGTATCTACACCGCTATCTCTATAAACATAGAAATATCTACACCGCTGTCTGTATAAACATGGAAATATCTACAGAAATATCTGTATAAACATGCAAATATCTACACCACTGTCTCTATAAACATGGAAATATCTACACTGCTATGTTTATAAACATGGAAATATCTACACCGCTGTCTCTAAAAACATGGAAATATCTACACCGCTGTATCTATAAACATGCAAATATCTACACCGTTGTCTACATAAACTTGGAAATCTCTACAAGGCTATCACTATAAATGTGGAAATATCTACACCGCTGTCTCTATAAACATGGAAATATCTACACTGCCATCAGGATAATCATGGAAATATCTACACAGCCGTCTCTATAAACATGGAAATATCTACACCTCCATCTGTATAAACATGGAAATATCTACACCGCTATCTGTGAAAAGATGGAAATATCTACACCGCAATCTGTGCAAAGATGGAAATATCTACACGACTATCTGTGTAAACCTGGAAATATCTACACCACAATCTGTGCAAAGATGGGAATAGCTACACCGCTCTCTGTGTAAACATGGAAATACCTACACCGCTATCTGTATAAACATGGAAATATCTACACCGCTATCTGTATAAACATGGAAATATCTATGCCGACATCTGTATAAACAGGGAAATATCTACACCTACATCTGAATAAACATGGAAATATCTACACCGCTATCTGTATAAATATGGAAATATCTACACTGCTATCTCTATAAACTTGGAAATATCTCCACCGTTATCTGTATAAAAATGGAAATATCTGTACCGCTATCTGTAAAACCTGGAAATATTTACAACGCAGTCTGTATAAACATGGATATATCTCCACCGCTATCTGTATAAACATGGAAATATCTCCACCACTATCTCTGTAAACATGGAAATGTCTACACCCCTATCTGTGTAAACATGGAAATACCTTCATGGCTATCTCTATAAACATGGAAATATCTACACAGACATCAGTATAAACATGGAAATATCTACACAGTCATCTGTATAAACATGGAAATATCTACACAGCCATCTGTATAAACATGGAAATATCTACACAGTCATCTCTATAAACATGGAAATATCTACACTGCTATCTGTATAAACATGGAAATAGCCACACCACTGTCTGTGTAAACATGGAAATACTTTCATCGTTATCTGTATAAACAAGGAAATATCTACAGAGATATCTGTATAAACATTGAAATATCTCCATGATATCTGTATAAACATGGAAATATCTACACCGTTATCTGCTTAAACATGGAAATATCTACACCGCTCTCTACATGAACATGGAAATATCTACACTGCTTTCTGTATAAACATGGAAATATCCCCACCGTTATCTCTATAAACTTGGAAATATCTACAGCGATATCTGTATAAACATGGAAATATCTACACCGCTATCTGTATAAACATGGAAATATCTACAGTGCTATCTGCATAAATATGGAAATATCTACACCGCTATCTCTATAAACTTGGAAATGTCCACACCGTTATCTGCATAAACTTGGAAATATCTACTTGGCTATCTCTATAAACATGGAATTATCTATAACGCCATCTGTATAAACACGGAAATACCTTCAAAGTCATCTGTATAAACACGGAAATATCTACACCACTATCTGTATAAACATGGAAATATCTACACTGCCATCAGGATAATCATGGAAATATCTACACAGCCGTCTCTATAAACATGGAAATATCTACACCTCCATCTGTATAAACATGGAAATATCTACACCGCTATCTGTGAAAAGATGGAAATATCTACACCGCAATCTGTGCAAAGATGGAAATATCTACACGACTATCTGTGTAAACCTGGAAATATCTACACCGCAATCTGTGCAAAGATGAAAATAGCTACACAGCTATCTGTATAAACATGGAAATATCTACACCGCTATCTGTATAAACATGGAAATATCCACGCCTCCATCTGTATAAACAGGGAAATATCTACACCTACATCTGAATAAACGTGGAAATATCTACACCACTATCTGTATAAATATGGAAATGTCTACACTGCTATCTCTATAAACATGGAAATATCTCCACCGCTATCTGTATAAAAATGGAAATATCTGTACCTCTATCTGTAAAACCTGGAAATATATACACCGCAGTCTGTATAAACATGGATATATCTCCACCGCTATCTGTATGAACATGGAAATATCTCCACCACTATCTCTATAAACATGGAAATGTCTACACCACTATCTGTGTAAATATGGAAATACCTTCATGACTATCTCTATAAACATGGAAATATCTACACAGACATCAGTATAAACATGAAAATATCTACACAGTCATCTGTATAAACATGGAAATATCTACACAGTCATCTGTATAAACATGGAAGTATCTACACAGCCATCTGTATAAACATGGAAATATCTACACAGCCATCTCTGTAAACATGGAAATATCTACACTGCTATCTGTATAAACATGGAAATAGCCACACCACTGTCTGTGTAAACATGGAAATAACTTCACCGTTATCTGTATAAACAAGGAAATATCTACAGAGCTATCTGTATAAACATTGAAATATCTCCAACGATATCTGTATAAACATGGAAATATCTACACCGATATCTGTTTAAACATGGAAATATCTACACCGCTATCTACATGAACGTGGAAATATCTACACTGCTTTCTGTATAAACATGGAAATATCCCCACCGCTATCTCTATAAACATGGAAATATCTACAGCGTATCTGTATAAACATGGAAATATCTACAATGTTTTCTGTATAAACATGGAAATATCTACAGCGCTATCTGCATAAATATGGAAATATCTACACCGCTATCTCTATAAACTTGGAAATGTCTACATCACTATCTGCATAAACTTGGAAATATCTACTTGGCTATCTCTATAAACATGGAATTATCTATATCGCCATCTGTAGAAACACGGAAATACCTTCACAGTCATCTGTATAAACACGGAAATATCTACACCACTGTCTCTATAAACATGGAAATAGCTACACTGCCATCAGGATAATCATGGAAATATCTACACAGCCGTCTCTATAAACATGGAAATATCTACACCTCCATCTGAATAAACATGGAAATATCTACACCGCTATCTGTGAATAGATGGAAATATCTACACCGCAATCTGTGCAAAATGGAAATATCTACACGACTATCTGAGTAAACCTGGAAATATCTACACCGCAATCTGTGCAAAGATGGAAATAGCTACACCGCTCTCTGTGTAAACATGGAAATACCTACACCGCTATCTGTATAAACATGGAAATATCTACACCGCTATCTGTATAAACATGGAAATATCTACACCACTATCTGTATAAACATGCAAATATCTACACCGTTGTCTACATAAACTTGGAAATCTCTACAAGGCTATCACTATAAATGTGGAAATATCAACACCGCTGTCTCTATAAACATGGAAATATCTACACTGCCATCAGGATAATCATGGAAATATCTACACAGCCGTCTCTATAAACATGGAAATATCTACACCTCCATCTGTATAAACATGGAAATATCTACACCGCTATCTGTGAAAAGATGGAAATATCTACACCGCAATCTGTGCAAAGATGGAAATATCTACACGACTATCTGTGTAAACCTGGAAATATCTACACCGCAATCTGTGCAAAGATGGGAATAGCTACACCGCTCTCTGTGTAAACATGGAAATACCTACACCGCTATCTGTATAAACATGGAAATATCTACACCGCTATCTGTATAAACATGGAAATACCTACGCTGCCATCTGTATAAACGGGGAGATATCTACACCTACATCTGAATAAACATGGAAATATCTACACCGCTATCTGTATAAATATGGAAATATCTACACCGCTATCTCTGTAAACTTGGAAATGTCTACACCGTTATCTGCATAAACTTGGAAATACCTACTTGGCTATCTCTATAAACATGGAATTATCTACACTGCCATCTGTATAAACACGGAAATACCTTCACAGTCATCTGTATAAACACGGATATATCTACACCACTATCTGTATAAACATGGAAATATCCACACTGCCATCAGGATAATCATGGAAATATCTAAACAGCCGTCTCTATAAACATGGAAATATCTACACCTCCATCTGTATAAATATGGAAATATCTACACCGATATCTGTATAAACATGGAAGTATCTACACCGCTATCTGTATAAACATGGAAATATGTACGTCGCCATCTGTATAAACAGGGAAATATCTACACCTACATCTGAATAAACATGGAAATATCTACACCGCTATCTGTATAAATATGGAAATATCTACACCGCTATCTCTATATACATGGAAATAACTCCACCGCTATCTGTATAAAAACGGAAATATCTGTACCGCTATCTGTAAAACCTGGAAATATATACAGCGCAGTCTGTATAAACATGGATATATCTCCACCGCTCTCTGTATAAACATGGAAATATCTCCACCACTATCTCTATAAACATGGAAATATCTATAACACTATCTGTGAAAACATGGAAATATCTACACAGCTATCTGTGTAAATATGAAAGATTTACACCGCTATCTGTGTAAGGATGGAAATACCTACTCCGCAATCAGAGCAAATATGGAAATATCTACACAGCAATCGTTGTAAACATGGAAATATCTACACAGCGATCTGTATAAACATGGAAATATCTACACAGCAATCGCTGTAACCATGGAAATATCTACACAGCTATCTGTATAAACATGGAAAAATCTACACCACTGTCTGTAAAAACATGGAAATATCGACACCACGATCTCTATAAACATGGAAATATCTACACCACTATCTGTATAAACATGGAAATATCTACAGCGCTATCTGCATAAACATGGAAATATCTCCACCACTACCTCTATAAACATGGAAATGTCTACACCCCTATCTGTGTAAACATGGAAATACCTTCATGGCTATCTCTATAAACATGGAAATATCTACACAGACATCAGTATAAACATGGAAATATCTACACTGTCATCTGTATAAACATGGAAATATCTACACAGTCATCTGTATAAACATGGAAATATCTACACAGCCATCTCTTTAAACATGGAAATATCTACACAGCCATCTCTATAAACATGGAAATATCTACACCGCTATCTACATGAACGTGGAAATATCTACACTGCTTTCTGTATAAACATGGAAATATCCCCACCGCTATCTCTATAAACATGGAAATATCTACAGCGCTATCTGTATAAACATGGAAATATCTACAATGCTTTCTGTATAAACATGGAAATATCTACAGCGCTATCTGCATAAATATGGAAATATCTACACCGCTATCTCTATAAACTTGGAAATGTCTACACCATTATCTGCATAAACTTGGAAATATCTACTTGGCTATCTCTATAAACATGGAATTATCTATATCGCCATCTGTATAAACACGGAAATACCTTCACAGTCATCTGTATAAACACGGAAATATCTACACCACTGTCTCTATAAACATGGAAATAGCTACACTGCCATCAGGATAATCTTGGAAATATCTACACGGCCGTCTCTATAAACATGGAAATATCTACACCTCCATCTGAATAAACATGGAAATATCTACACCGCTATCTGTGAAAAGATGGAAATATCTACACCGCAATCTGTGCAAAATGGAAATATCTACATGACTATCTGAGTAAACCTGGAAATATCTACACCGCAATCTGTGCAAAGATGGAAATAGCTACACCGCTCTCTGTGTAAACATGGAAATACCTACACCGCTATCTGTATAAACATGGAAATATCTACACCGCTATCTGTATAAACATGGAAATATCTACGCCGCCATCTGTATAAACAGGGAAATATCTACAGCTACATCTGAATAAACATGGAAATATCTACACCGCTATCTGTATAAATATGGAAATATCTACACTGCTATCTCTATAAACGTGGAAATATCTCCACCGCTATCTGTATAAAAATGGAAATATCTGTACCGCTATCTGTAAAACCTGGAAATATATACACCGCAGTCTGTATAAACATGGATACATCTCCACCGCTATCTGTATAAACATGGAAATATCTCCACCACTATCTCTATTAACATGGAAATGTCTACACCCCTATCTGTGTAAACATGGAAATAACTTCATGGCTATCTCTATAAACATGGAAATATCTACACAGACATCAGTATAAACATGGAAATATCTACACAGTCATCTGTATAAACATGGAAATATCTACAAAGTCATCTGTATAAACGTGGAAATATCTACACAGCCATCTGTATAAACATGGAAATATCTACACAGCCATCTCTATAAACATGGAAATATCTACACTGATATCTGTATAAACATGGAAATAGCCACACCACTGTCTGTGTAAACATGGAAATAACTTCACCGTTATCTGTATAAACAAGGAAATATATACAGAGCTATCTGTATAAACATTGAAATATCTCCAACGATATCTGTATAAACATGGAAATATCTACACCGATATCTGTTTAAACATGGAAATATCTACACCGCTATCTACATGAACATGGAAATATCTACACTGCTTTCTGTATAAACATGGAAATATCCCCACCGCTATCTCTATAAACATGGAAATATCTACACCGCTATCTGTATAAACATGGAAATATTTACACCACTATCTGTATAAACATGGAAATATTTACACCGCTATCTGTATAAACGTAGATATATATGCACCGCTATCTCTATAAACATGGAAATATCTACACCACTGTCTGTATAAACCTGAAAGTATCTACACCGCTATCTCTATAAACATAGAAATATCTACACTGCTGTCTCTATAAACTTGGAAATATCTACAGTAATATCTGAATAAACATGCAAATATCTACACCGCTGTCTCTATAAACATGGAAATATCTACACTGCTATGTGTATAAACATGGAAATATCTACACCGCTGTCTCTAAAAACATGGAAATATCTACACCGCTGTATCTATAAACATGCAAATATCTACACCGTTGTCTACATAAACTTGGAAATCTCTACACGGCTATCTCTATAAATGTGGAAATATCTACACCGCTGTCTCTATAAACATGGAAATATCTACACCTCCATCTGTATAAACATGGAAATATCTACACCGCTATCTGTGAAAAGATGGAAATATCTACACCGCAATCTGTGCAAAGATGGAAATATCTACACGACTATCTGTGTAAACCTGGAAATATCTACACCGCAATCTGTGCAAAGATGGGAATAGCTACACCGCTCTCTGTGTAAACATGGAAATACCTACACCGCTATCTGTATAAACATGGAAATATCTACACCGCTATCTGTATAAACATGGAAATACCTACGCCGCCATCTGTATAAACAGGGAAATATCTACACCTACATCTGAATAAACATGGAAATATCTACACCGCTATCTGTATAAATATGGAAATATCTACACCGCTATCTCTATAAACTTGGAAATGTCTACACCGTTATCTGCATAAACTTGGAAATACCTACTTGGCTATCTCTATAAACATGGAATTATCTACACCGCCATCTGTATAAACACGGAAATACCTTCACAGTCATCTGTATAAACACGGATATATCTACACCACTATCTGTATAAACATGGAAATATCCACACTGCCATCAGGATAATCATGGAAATATCTAAACAGCCGTCTCTATAAACATGGAAATATCTACACCTCCATCTGTATAAATATGGAAATATCTACACCGATATCTGTATAAACATGGAAATATCTACACCGCTATCTGTATAAACGTGGAAATATATACGTCGCCATCTGTATAAACAGGGAAATATCTACAACTGCATCTGAATAAACATGGAAATATCTACACCGCTATCTGTATAAATATGGAAATATCTACACCGCTATCTCTATAAACATGGAAATAACTCCACCGCTATCTGTATAAAAACGGAAATATCTGTACCGCTATCTGTAAAACCTGGAAATATATACAGCGCAGTCTGTATAAACATGGATATATCTCCACCGCTCTCTGTATAAACATGGAAATATCTCCACCACTATCTCTATAAACATGGAAATATCTATAACACTATCTGTGAAAACATGGAAATATCTACACAGCTATCTGTGTAAATATGAAAGATTTACACCGCTATCTGTGTAAGGATGGAAATACCTACTCCGCAATCAGAGCAAATATGGAAATATCTACACAGCAATCGTTGTAAACATGGAAATATCTACACAGCGATCTGTATAAACATGGAAATATCTACACAGCAATCGCTGTAACCATGGAAATATCTACACAGCTATCTGTATAAACATGGAAAAATCTACACCACTGTCTGTAAAAACATGGAAATATCGACACCACGATCTCTATAAACATGGAAATATCTACATCGCTATCTGTATAAACATGGAAATATCTGCATCGCTATCAGTAAAAACATGGAAATATCTACATCGCTATCTCTATAAACATGGAAATATCTACACCGCTATCTTAATAAACATCGAAACATCTACACTGCTATCTGTATAAACATGGAAATATCTACACCACTATCAGTATAAACATGGAAATATCTACAGCGCTATCTGCATAAACATGGAAATATCTCCACCACTACCTCTATAAACATGGAAATGTCTACACCCCTATCTGTGTAAACATGGAAATAACTTCATGGCTATCTCTATAAACATGGAAATATCTACACAGACATCAGTATAAACATGGAAATATCTACACAGTCATCTGTATAAACATGGAAATATCTACACAGTCATCTGTATAAACATGGAAACATCTACACAGCCATCTCTATAAACATGGAAATATCTACACAGCCATCTCTATAAACATGGAAATATCTACACTGCTATCTGTATAAACATGGAAATAGCCACACCACTGTCTGTGTAAACATGGAAATACCTTCACCGTTATCTGTATAAACAAGGAAATATCTACAGAGCTATCTGTATAAACATGGAAATATCTACACCGATATCTGTTTAAACATGGAAATATCTACACCGCTATCTACATGAACATGGAAATATCTACACTGCTTTCTGTATAAACATAGAAATATCCCCACCTCTATCTCTATAAACATGGAAATATCTACACCGCTATCTGTACAAACATGGATATATTTACACCACTATCTGTATAAACATGGAAATATTTACACCGCTATCTGTATAAACGTGGATATATCTACACCGCTATCTCTATAAACATGGAAATATCTACACCACTTTCTGTATAAACCTGAAAGTATCTACACCGCTATCTCTATAAACATAGAAATACCTACACCGCTGTCTGTATAAACATGGAAATATCTACAGAAATATCTGTATAAACATGCAAATATCTACACCGCTGTCTCTATAAACATGGAAATATCTACACTGCTATGTTTATAAACATGGAAATATCTACACCGCTGTCTCTAAAAACATGGAAATATCTACACCGCTGTATCTATAAACATGCAAATATCTACACCGTTGTCTACATAAACTTGGAAATCTCTACAAGGCTATCACTATAAATGTGGAAATATCTACACCGCTGTCTCTATAAACATGGAAATATCTACACTGCCATCAGGATAATCATGGAAATATCTACACAGCCGTCTCTATAAACATGGAAATATCTACACCTCCATCTGTATAAACATGGAAATATCTACACCGCTATCTGTGAAAAGATGGAAATATCTACACCGCAATCTGTGCAAAGATGGAAATATCTACACGACTATCTGTGTAAACCTGGAAATATCTACACCACAATCTGTGCAAAGATGGGAATAGCTACACCGCTCTCTGTGTAAACATGGAAATACCTACACCGCTATCTGTATAAACATGGAAATATCTACACCGCTATCTGTATAAACATGGAAATATCTATGCCGACATCTGTATAAACAGGGAAATATCTACACCTACATCTGAATAAACATGGAAATATCTACACCGCTATCTGTATAAATATGGAAATATCTACACTGCTATCTCTATAAACTTGGAAATATCTCCACCGTTATCTGTATAAAAATGGAAATATCTGTACCGCTATCTGTAAAACCTGGAAATATTTACAACGCAGTCTGTATAAACATGGATATATCTCCACCGCTATCTGTACAAACATGGAAATATCTCCACCACTATCTCTGTAAACATGGAAATGTCTACACCCCTATCTGTGTAAACATGGAAATACCTTCATGGCTATCTCTATAAATATGGAAATATCTACACAGACATCAGTATAAACATGGAAATATCTACACAGTCATCTGTATAAACATGGAAATATCTACACAGCCATCTGTATAAACATGGAAATATCTACACAGTCATCTCTATAAACATGGAAATATCTACACTGCTATCTGTATAAACATGGAAATAGCCACACCACTGTCTGTGTAAACATGGAAATACCTTCATCGTTATCTGTATAAACAAGGAAATATCTACAGAGCTATCTGTATAAACATTGAAATATCTCCATGATATCTGTATAAACATGGAAATATCTACACCGTTATCTGCTTAAACATGGAAATATCTACACCGCTCTCTACATGAACATGGAAATATCTACACTGCTTTCTGTATAAACATGGAAATATCCCCACCGTTATCTCTATAAACTTGGAAATATCTACAGCGATATCTGTATAAACATGGAAATATCTACACCGCTATCTGTATAAACATGGAAATATCTACAGTGCTATCTGCATAAATATGGAAATATCTACACCGCTATCTCTATAAACTTGGAAATGTCCACACCGTTATCTGCATAAACTTGGAAATATCTACTTGGCTATCTCTATAAACATGGAATTATCTATACCGCCATCTGTATAAACACGGAAATACCTTCACAGTCATCTGTATAAACACGGAAATATCTACACCACTATCTGTATAAACATGGAAATATCTACACTGCCATCAGGATAATCATGGAAATATCTACACAGCCGTCTCTATAAACATGGAAATATCTACACCTCCATCTGTATAAACATGGAAATATCTACACCGCTATCTGTGAAAAGATGGAAATATCTACACCGCAATCTGTGCAAAGATGGAAATATCTACACGACTATCTGTGTAAACCTGGAAATATCTACACCGCAATCTTTGCAAAGATGAAAATAGCTACACAGCAATCTGTATAAACATGGAAATATCTACACCGCTATCTGTATAAACATGGAAATATCTACGCCTCCATCTGTATAAACAGGGAAATATCTACACCTACATCTGAATAAACATGGAAATATCTACACCGCTATCTGTATAAATATGGAAATGTCTACACTGCTATCTCTATAAACATGGAAATATCTCCACCGCTATCTGTATAAAAATGGAAATATCTGTACCGCTATCTGTAAAACCTGGAAATATATACACCGCAGTCTGTATAAACATGGATATATCTCCACCGCTATCTGTATGAACATGGAAATATCTCCACCACTATCTCTATAAACATGGAAATGTCTACACCACTATCTGTGTAAACATGGAAATACCTTCATGGCTATCTCTATAAACATGGAAATATCTACACAGACATCAGTATAAACCTGAAAATATCTACACAGTCATCTGTATAAACATGGAAATATCTACACAGTCATCTGTATAAACATGGAAGTATCTACACAGCCATCTGTATAAACATGGAAATATCTACACAGCCATCTCTGTAAACATGTAAATATCTACACTGCTATCTGTATAAACATGGAAATAGCCACACCACTGTCTGTGTAAACATGGAAATAACTTCACCGTTATCTGTATAAACAAGGAAATATCTACAGAGCTATCTGTATAAACATTGAAATATCTCCAACGATATCTGTATAAACATGGAAATATCTACACCGATATCTGTTTAAACATGGAAATATCTACACCGCTATCTACATGAACGTGGAAATATCTACACTGCTTTCTGTATAAACATGGAAATATCCCCACCGCTATCTCTATAAACATGGAAATATCTACAGCGTATCTGTATAAACATGGAAATATCTACAATGCTTTCTGTATAAACATGGAAATATCTACAGCGCTATCTGCATAAATATGGAAATATCTACACCGCTATCTCTATAAACTTGGAAATGTCTACACCATTATCTGCATAAACTTGGAAATATCTACTTGGCTATCTCTATAAACATGGAATTATCTATATCGCCATCTGTATATACACGGAAATACCTTCACAGTCATCTGTATAAACACGGAAATATCTACACCACTGTCTCTATAAACATGGAAATAGCTACACTGCCATCAGGATAATCATGGAAATATCTACACAGCCGTCTCTATAAACATTGAAATATCTACACCTCCATCTGAATAAACATGGAAATATCTACACCGCTATCTGTGAATAGATGGAAATATCTACACCGCAATCTGTGCAAAATGGAAATATCTACACGACTATCTGAGTAAACCTGGAAATATCTACACCGCAATCTGTGCAAAGATGGAAATAGCTACACCGCTCTCTGTGTAAACATGGAAATACCTACACCGCTATCTGTATAAACATGGAAATATCTACACCGCTATCTGTATAAACATGGAAATATCTACACCACTATCTGTATAAACATGCAAATATCTACACCGTTGTCTACATAAACTTGGAAATCTCTACAAGGCTATCACTATAAATGTGGAAATATCAACACCGCTGTCTCTATAAACATGGAAATATCTACACTGCCATCAGGATAATCATGGAAATATCTACACAGCCGTCTCTATAAACATGGAAATATCTACACCTCCATCTGTATAAACATGGAAATATCTACACCGCTATCTGTGAAAAGATGGAAATATCTACACCGCAATCTGTGCAAAGATGGAAATATCTACACGACTATCTGTGTAAACCTGGAAATATCTACACCGCAATCTGTGCAAAGATGGGAATAGCTACACCGCTCTCTGTGTAAACATGGAAATACCTACACCGCTATCTGTATAAACATGGAAATACCTACACCGCTATCTGTATAAACATGGAAATACCTACACCGCCATCTGTATAAACAGGGAAATATCTACAACTACATCTGAATAAACATGGAAATATCTACACCGCTATCTGTATAAATATGGAAATATCTACACCGCTATCTCTGTAAACTTGGAAATGTCTACACCGTTATCTGCATAAACTTGGAAATACCTACTTGGCTATCTCTATAAACATGGAATTATCTACACCGCCATCTGTATAAACACGGAAATACCTTCACAGTCATCTGTATATACACGGATATATCTACACCACTATCTGTATAAACATGGAAATATCCACACTGCCATCAGGATAATCATGGAAATATCTAAACAGCCGTCTCTATAAACATGGAAATATCTACACCTCCATCTGTATAAATATGGAAATATCTACACCGATATCTGTATAAACATGGAAATATCTACACCGCTATCTGTATAAACATGGAAATATGTACGTCGCCATCTGTATAAACAGGGAAATATCTACACCTACATCTGAATAAACATGGAAATATCTACACCGCTATCTGTATAAATATGGAAATATCTACACCGCTATCTCTATAAACATTGAAATAAATCCACCGCTATCTGTATAAAAATGGAAATATCTGTACCGCTATCTGTAAAACCTGGAAATATATACAGCGCAGTCTGTATAAACATGGATATATCTCCACCGCTCTCTGTATAAACATGGAAATATCTCCACCACTATCTCTATAAACATGGAAATATCTATAACACTATCTGTGAAAACATGGAAATATCTACACAGCTATCTGTGTAAATATGAAAGATTTACACCGCTATCTGTGTAAGGATGGAAATATCTACTCCGCAATCAGAGCAAATATGGAAATATCTACACAGCAATCGTTGTAAACATGGAAATATCTACACAGCGATCTGTATAAACATGGAAATATCTACACAGCAATCGCTGTAACCATGGAAATATCTACACAGCTATCTGTATAAACATGGAAAAATCTACACCACTGTCTGTAAAAACATGGAAATATCGACACCACGATCTCTATAAACATGGAAATATCTACATCGCTATCTGTATAAACATGGAAATATCTGCATCGCTATCAGTATAAACATGGAAATATCTACATGGCTATCTCTATAAACATGGAAATATCTACACCGCTATCTTAATAAACATGGAAACATCTACACTGCTATCTGTATAAACATGGAAATATCTACACCACTATCTGTATAAACATGGAAATATCTACAGCGCTATCTGCATAAACATGGAAATATCTCCACCACTACCTCTATAAACATGGAATTGTCTACACCCCTATCTGTGTAAACATGGAAATACCTTCATGGCTATCTCTATAAACATGGAAATATCTACACAGACATCAGTATAAACATGGAAATATCTACACTGTCATCTGTATAAACATGGAAATATCTACACAGTCATCTGTATAAACATGGAAATATCTACACAGCCATCTCTATAAACGTGGAAATATCTACACAGCCATCTCTATAAACATGGAAATATCTACACCGCTATCTACATGAACGTGGAAATATCTACACTGCTTTCTGTATAAACATGGAAATATCCCCACCGCTATCTCTATAAACATGGAAATATCTACAGCGCTATCTGTATAAACATGGAAATATCTAGAATGCTTTCTGTATAAACATGGTAATATCTACAGTGCTATCTGCATAAATATGGAAATATCTACACCGCTATCTCTATAAACTTGGAAATGTCTACACCATTATCTGCATAAACTTGGAAATATCTACTTGGCTATCTCTATAAACATGGAATTATCTATATCGCAATCTGTATAAACACGGAAATACCTTCACAGTCATCTGTATAAACACGGAAATATCTACACCACTGTCTCTATAAACATGGAAATAGCTACACTGCCATCAGGATAATCTTGGAAATATCTACACAGCCGTCTCTATAAACATGGAAATATCTACACCTCCATCTGAATAAACATGGAAATATCTACACCGCTATCTGTGAAAAGATGGAAATATCTACACCGCAATCTGTGCAAAATGGAAATATCTACACGACTATCTGAGTAAACCTGGAAATATCTACACCGCAATCTGTGCAAAGATGGAAATAGCTACACCGCTCTCCGTGTAAACATGGAAATACCTACACCGCTATCTGTATAAACATGGAAATATCTACACCGCTATCTGTATAAACATGGAAATATCTACGCCACCATCTGTATAAACAGGGAAATATCTACAGCTACATCTGAATAAACCTGGAAATATCTACACCGCTATCTGTATAAATATGGAAATATCTACACTGCTATCTCTATAAACGTGGAAATATCTCCACCGCTATCTGTATTAAAATGGAAATATCTGTACCGCTATCTGTAAAACCTGGAAATATATACACCGCAGTCTGTATAAACATGCATACATCTCCACCGCTATCTGTATAAACATGGAAATATCTCCACCACTATCTCTATAAACATGGAAATGTCTACACCCCTATCTGTGTAAACATGGAAATAACTTCATGGCTATCTCTATAAACATGGAAATATCTACACAGACATCAGTATAAACATGGAAATATCTACACAGTCATCTGTATAAACATGGAAATATCTACACAGTCATCTGTATAAACGTGGAAATATCTACACAGCCATCTGCATAAACATGGAAATATATACACAGCCATCTCTATAAACATGGAAATATCTACACTGATATCTGTATAAACATGGAAATAGCCACACCACTGTCTGTGTAAACATGGAAATAACTTCACCGTTATCTGTATAAACAAGGAAATATATACAGAGCTATCTGTATAAACATTGAAATATCTCCAACGATATCTGTTTAAACATGGAAATATCTACACCGCTATCTACATGAACATGGAAATATCTACACTGCTTTCTGTATAAACATGGAAATATCCCCACCGCTATCTCTATAAACATGGAAATATCTACACCGCTATCTGTATAAACATGGAAATATTTACACCACTATCTGTATAAACATGGAAATATTTACACCGCTATCTGTATAAACGTAGATATATACACCGCTATCTCTATAAACATGGAAATATCTACACCACTGTCTGTATAAACCTGAAAGTATCTACACCGCTATCTCTATAAACATAGAAATATCTACACCGCTGTCTCTATAAACATGGAAATATCTACAGTAATATCTGAATAAACATGCAAATATCTACACCGCTGTCTCTATAAACATGGAAATATCTACACTGCTATGTGTATAAACATGGAAATATCTACACCGCTGTCTCTAAAAACATGGAAATATCTACACCGCTGTATCTATAAACATGCAAATATCTACACCGTTGTCTACATAAACTTGGAAATCTCTACACGGCTATCTCTATAAATGTGGAAATATCTACACCGCTGTCTCTATAAACATGGAAATATCTACACCTCCATCTGTATAAACATGGAAATATCTACACCGCTATCTGTGAAAAGATGGAAATATCTACACCGCAATCTGTGCAAAGATGGAAATATCTACACGACTATCTGTGTAAACCTGGAAATATCTACACCGCAATCTGTGCAAAGATGGGAATAGCTACACCGCTCTCTGTGTAAACATGGAAATACCTACACCGCTATCTGTATAAACATGGAAATATCTACACCGCTATCTGTATAAACATGGAAATATCTACGCCGCCATCTGTATAAACAGGGAAATATCTACACCTACATCTGAATAAACATGGAAATATCTACACCGCTATCTGTATAAATATGGAAATATCTACACCGCTATCTCTATAAACTTGGAAATGTCTACACCGTTATCTGCATAAACTTGGAAATACCTACTTGGCTATTTCTATAAACATGGAATTATCTACACCGCCATCTGTATAAACACGGAAATAAATTCACAGTCATCTGTATAAACACGGATATATCTACACCACTATCTGTATAAACATGGAAATATCCACACTGCCATCGGGATAATCATGGAAATATCTACACAGCCGTCTCTATAAACATGGAAATATCTACACCTCCATCTGCATAAATATGGAAATATCTACACCGATATCTGTATAAACATGGAAATATCTACACCGCTATCTGTATAAACATGGAAATATGTACGTCGCCATCTGTATAAACAGGGAAATATCTACACCTACATCTGAATAAACATGGAAATATCTACACCGCTATCTGTATAAATATGGAAATATCTACACCGCTATCTCTATAAACATGGAAATAACTCCACCGCTATCTGTATAAAAACGGAAATATCTGTACCGCTATCTGTAAAACCTGGAAATATATACAGCGCAGTCTGTATAAACATGGATATATCTCCACCGCTCTCTGTATAAACATGGAAATATCTCCACCACTATCTCTATAAACATGGAAATATCTATAACACTATCTGTGAAAACATGGAAATATCTACACAGCTATCTGTGTAAATATGAAAGATTTACACCGCTATCTGTGTAAGGATGGAAATACCTACTCCGCAATCAGAGCAAATATGGAAATATCTACACAGCAATCGTTGTAAACATGGAAATATCTACACAGCGATCTGTATAAACATGGAAATATCTACACAGCAATCGCTGTAACCATGGAAATATCTACACAGCTATCTGTATAAACATGGAAAAATCTACACCACTGTCTGTAAAAACACGGAAATATCGACACCACGATCTCTATAAACATGGAAATATCTACATCGCTATCTGTATAAACATGGAAATATCTGCATCGCTATCAGTATAAACATGGAAATATCTACATCGCTATCTCTATAAACATGGAAATATCTACACCGCTATCTTAATAAACATGGAAACATCTACACTGCTATCTGTATAAACATGGAAATATCTACACCACTATCTGTATAAACATGGAAATATCTACAGCGCTATCTGCATAAACATGGAAATATCTCCACCACTACCTCTATAAACATGGAAATGTCTACACCCCTATCTGTGTAAACATGGAAATACCTTCATGGCTATCTCTATAAACATGGAAATATCTACACAGACATCAGTATAAACATGGAAATATCTACACTGTCATCTGTATAAACATGGAAATATCTACACAGTCATCTGTATAAACATGGAAATATCTACACAGCCATCTCTATAAACATGGAAATATCTACACAGCCATCTCTATAAACATGGAAATATCTACACCGCTATCTACATGAACGTGGAAATATCTACACTGCTTTCTGTATAAACATGGAAATATCCCCACCGCTATCTCTATAAACATGGAAATATCTACAGCGCTATCTGTATAAACATGGAAATATCTACAATGCTTTCTGTATAAACATGGAAATATCTACAGCGCTATCTGCATAAATATGGAAATATCTACACCGCTATCTCTATAAACTTGGAAATGTCTACACCATTATCTGCATAAACTTGGAAATATCTACTTGGCTATCTCTATAAACATGGAATTATCTATATCGCCATCTGTATAAACACGGAAATACCTTCACAGTCATCTGTATAAACACGGAAATATCTACACCACTGTCTCTATAAACATGGAAATAGCTACACTGCCATCAGGATAATCTTGGAAATATCTACACGGCCGTCTCTATAAACATGGAAATATCTACACCTCCATCTGAATAAACATGGAAATATCTACACCGCTATCTGTGAAAAGATGGAAATATCTACACCGCAATCTGTGCAAAATGGAAATATCTACATGACTATCTGAGTAAACCTGGAAATATCTACACCGCAATCTGTGCAAAGATGGAAATAGCTACACCGCTCTCTGTGTAAACATGGAAATACCTACACCGCTATCTGTATAAACATGGAAATATCTACACCGCTATCTGTATAAACATGGAAATATCTACGCCGCCATCTGTATAAACAGGGAAATATCTACAGCTACATCTGAATAAACATGGAAATATCTACACCGCTATCTGTATAAATATGGAAATATCTACACTGCTATCTCTATAAACGTGGAAATATCTCCACCGCTATCTGTATAAAAATGGAAATATCTGTACCGCTATCTGTAAAACCTGGAAATATATACACCGCAGTCTGTATAAACATGGATACATCTCCACCGCTATCTGTATAAACATGGAAATATCTCCACCACTATCTCTATTAACATGGAAATGTCTACACCCCTATCTGTGTAAACATGGAAATAACTTCATGGCTATCTCTATAAACATGGAAATATCTACACAGACATCAGTATAAACATGGAAATATCTACACAGTCATCTGTATAAACATGGAAATATCTACAAAGTCATCTGTATAAACGTGGAAATATCTACACAGCCATCTGTATAAACATGGAAATATCTACACAGCCATCTCTATAAACATGGAAATATCTACACTGATATCTGTATAAACATGGAAATAGCCACACCACTGTCTGTGTAAACATGGAAATAACTTCACCGTTATCTGTATAAACAAGGAAATATATACAGAGCTATCTGTATAAACATTGAAATATCTCCAACGATATCTGTATAAACATGGAAATATCTACACCGATATCTGTTTAAACATGGAAATATCTACACCGCTATCTACATGAACATGGAAATATCTACACTGCTTTCTGTATAAACATGGAAATATCCCCACCGCTATCTCTATAAACATGGAAATATCTACACCGCTATCTGTATAAACATGGAAATATTTACACCACTATCTGTATAAACATGGAAATATTTACACCGCTATCTGTATAAACGTAGATATATATACACCGCTATCTCTATAAACATGGAAATATCTACACCACTGTCTGTATAAACCTGAAAGTATCTACACCGCTATCTCTATAAACATAGAAATATCTACACCGCTGTCTCTATAAACATGGAAATATCTACAGTAATATCTGAATAAACATGCAAATATCTACACCGCTGTCTCTATAAACATGGAAATATCTACACTGCTATGTGTATAAACATGGAAATATCTACACCGCTGTCTCTAAAAACATGGAAATATCTACACCGCTGTATCTATAAACATGCAAATATCTACACCGTTGTCTACATAAACTTGGAAATCTCTACACGGCTATCTCTATAAATGTGGAAATATCTACACCGCTGTCTCTATAAACATGGAAATATCTACACCTCCATCTGTATAAACATGGAAATATCTACACCGCTATCTGTGAAAAGATGGAAATATCAACACCGCAATCTGTGCAAAGATGGAAATATCTACACGACTATCTGTGTAAACCTGGAAATATCTACACCGCAATCTGTGCAAAGATGGGAATAGCTACACCGCTCTCTGTGTAAACATGGAAATACCTACACCGCTATCTGTATAAACATGGAAATATCTACACCGCTATCTGTATAAACATGGAAATACCTACGCCGCCATCTGTATAAACAGGGAAATATCTACACCTACATCTGAATAAACATGGAAATATCTACACCGCTATCTGTATAAATATGGAAATATCTACACCGCTATCTCTATAAACTTGGAAATGTCTACACCGTTATCTGCATAAACTTGGAAATACCTACTTGGCTATCTCTATAAACATGGAATTATCTACACCGCCATCTGTATAAACACGGAAATACCTTCACAGTCATCTGTATAAACACGGATATATCTACACCACTATCTGTATAAACATGGAAATATCCACACTGCCATCAGGATAATCATGGAAATATCTAAACAGCCGTCTCTATAAACATGGAAATATCTACACCTCCATCTGTATAAATATGGAAATATCTACACCGATATCTGTATAAACATGGAAACATCTACACTGCTATCTGTATAAACATGGAAATATCTACACCACTATCTGTATAAACATGGAAATATCTACAGCGCTATCTGCATAAACATGGAAATATCTCCACCACTACCTCTATAAACATGGAAATGTCTACACCCCTATCTGTGTAAACATGGAAATACCTTCATGGCTATCTCTATAAACATGGAAATATCTACACAGACATCAGTATAAACATGGAAATATCTACACTGTCATCTGTATAAACATGGAAATATCTACACAGTCATCTGTATAAACATGGAAATATCTACACAGCCATCTCTATAAACATGGAAATATCTACACAGCCATCTCTATAAACATGGAAATATCTACACCGCTATCTACATGAACGTGGAAATATCTACACTGCTTTCTGTATAAACATGGAAATATCCCCACCGCTATCTCTATAAACATGGAAATATCTACAGCGCTATCTGTATAAACATGGAAATATCTACAATGCTTTCTGTATAAACATGGTAATATCTACAGTGCTATCTGCATAAATATGGAAATATCTACACCGCTATCTCTATAAACTTGGAAATGTCTACACCATTATCTGCATAAACTTGGAAATATCTACTTGGCTATCTCTATAAACATGGAAATATCTATATCGCAATCTGTATAAACACGGAAATACCTTCACAGTCATCTGTATAAACACGGAAATATCTACACCACTGTCTCTATAAACATGGAAATAGCTACACTGCCATCAGGATAATCTTGGAAATATCTACACAGCCGTCTCTATAAACATGGAAATATCTACACCTCCATCTGAATAAACATGGAAATATCTACACCGCTATCTGTGAAAAGATGGAAATATCTACACCGCAATCTGTGCAAAATGGAAATATCTACACGACTATCTGAGTAAACCTGGAAATATCTACACCGCAATCTGTGCAAAGATGGAAATAGCTACACCGCTCTCTGTGTAAACATGGAAATACCTACACCGCTATCTGTATAAATATGGAAATATCTACACTGCTATCTGTATAAACATGGAAATATCTCCACCGCTATCTGTATAAAAATGGAAATATCTGTACCGCTATCTGTAAAACCTGGAAATATTTACAACGCAGTCTGTATAAACATGGATATATCTCCACCGTTATCTGTATAAACATGGAAATATCTCCACCACTATCTCTGTAAACATGGAAATGTCTACACCCCTATCTGTGTAAACATGGAAATACCTTCATGGCTATCTCTATAAACATGGAAATATCTACACAGACATCAGTATAAACATGGAAATATCTACACAGTCATCTGTATAAACATGGAAATATCTACACAGCCATCTGTATAAACATGGAAATATCTACACAGTCATCTCTATAAACATGGAAATATCTACACTGCTATCTGTATAAACATGGAAATAGCCACACCACTGTCTGTGTAAACATGGAAATACCTTCATCGTTATCTGTATAAACAAGGAAATATCTACAGAGCTATCTGTATAAACATTGAAATATCTCCATGATATCTGTATAAACATGGAAATATCTACACCGTTATCTGCTTAAACATGGAAATATCTACACCGCTCTCTACATGAACATGGAAATATCTACACTGCTTTCTGTATAAACATGGAAATATCCCCACCGTTATCTCTATAAACTTGGAAATATCTACAGCGATATCTGTATAAACATGGAAATATCTACACCGCTATCTGTATAAACATGGAAATATCTACAGTGCTATCTGCATAAATATGGAAATATCTACACCGCTATCTCTATAAACTTGGAAATGTCCACACCGTTATCTGCATAAACTTGGAAATATCTACTTGGCTATCTCTATAAACATGGAATTATCTATACCGCCATCTGTATAAACACGGAAATACCTTCACAGTCATCTGTATAAACACGGAAATATCTACACCACTATCTGTATAAACATGGAAATATCTACACTGCCATCAGGATAATCATGGAAATATCTACACAGCCGTCTCTATAAACATGGAAATATCTACACCTCCATCTGTATAAACATGGAAATATCTACACCGCTATCTGTGAAAAGATGGAAATATCTACACCGCAATCTGTGCAAAGATGGAAATATCTACACGACTATCTGTGTAAACCTGGAAATATCTACACCGCAATCTGTGCAAAGATGAAAATAGCTACACAGCTATCTGTATAAACATGGAAATATCTACACCGCTATCTGTATAAACATGGAAATATCTACGCCTCCATCTGTATAAACAGGGAAATATCTACAACTCCATCTGAATAAACATGGAAATATCTACACCGCTATCTGTGAATAGATGGAAATATCTACACCGCAATCTGTTCAAAATGGAAATATCTACACGACTATCTGAGTAAACCTGGAAATATCTACACCGCAATCTGTGCAAAGATGGAAATAGCTACACCGCTCTCTGTGTAAACATGGAAATACCTACACCGCTATCTGTATAAACATGGAAATATCTACACCACTATCTGTATAAACATGGAAATATCTACACCACTATCTGTATAAACATGCAAATATCTACACCGTTGTCTACATAAACTTGGAAATCTCTACAAGGCTATCACTATAAATGTGGAAATATCAACACCGCTGTCTCTATAAACATGGAAATATCTACACTGCCATCAGGATAATCATGGAAATATCTACACAGCCGTCTCTATAAACATGGAAATATCTACACCTCCATCTGTATAAACATGGAAATATCTACACCGCTATCTGTGAAAAGATGGAAATATCTACACCGCAATCTGTGCAAAGATGGAAATATCTACACGACTATCTGTGTAAACCTGGAAATATCTACACCGCAATCTGTGCAAAGATGGGAATAGCTACACCGCTCTCTGTGTAAACATGGAAATACCTACACCGCTATCTGTATAAACATGGAAATATCTACACCGCTATCTGTATAAACATGGAAATACCTACACCGCCATCTGTATAAACAGGGAAATATCTACAACTACATCTGAATAAACATGGAAATATCTACACCGCTATCTGTATAAATATGGAAATATCTACACCGCTATCTCTGTAAACTTGGAAATGTCTACACCGTTATCTGCATAAACTTGGAAATACCTACTTGGCTATCTCTATAAACATGGAATTATCTACACCGCCATCTGTATAAACACGGAAATACCTTCACAGTCATCTGTATATACACGGATATATCTACACCACTATCTGTATAAACATGGAAATATCCACACTGCCATCAGGATAATCATGGAAATATCTAAACAGCCGTCTCTATAAACATGGAAATATCTACACCTCCATCTGTATAAATATGGAATTATCTACACCGATATCTGTATAAACATGGAAATATCTACACCGCTATCTGTATAAACATGGAAATATGTACGTCGCCATCTGTATAAACAGGGAAATAACTACACCTACATCTGAATAAACATGGAAATATCTACACCGCTATCTGTATAAATATGGAAATATCTACACCGCTATCTCTATAAACATTGAAATAACTCCACCGCTATCTGTATAAAAACGGAAATATCTGTACCGCTATCTGTAAAACCTGGAAATATATACAGCGCAGTCTGTATAAACATGGATATATCTCCACCGCTCTCTGTATAAACATGGAAATATCTCCACCACTATCTCTATAAACATGGAAATATCTATAACACTATCTGTGAAAACATGGAAATATCTACACAGCTATCTGTGTAAATATGAAAGATTTACACCGCTATCTGTGTAAGGATGGAAATATCTACTCCGCAATCAGAGCAAATATGGAAATATCTACACAGCAATCGTTGTAAACATGGAAATATCTACACAGCGATCTGTATAAACATGGAAATATCTACACAGCAGTCGCTGTAACCATGGAAATATCTACACAGCTATCTGTATAAACATGGAAAAATCTACACCACTGTCTGTAAAAACATGGAAATATCGACACCACGATCTCTATAAACATGGAAATATCTACATCGCTATCTGTATAAACATGGAAATATCTGCATCGCTATCAGTATAAACATGGAAATATCTACATCGCTATCTCTATAAACATGGAAATATCTACACCGCTATCTTAATAAACATGGAAACATCTACACTGCTATCTGTATAAACATGGAAATATCTACACCACTATCTGTATAAACATGGAAATATCTACAGCGCTATCTGCATAAACATGGAAATATCTCCACCACTACCTCTATAAACATGGAAATGTCTACACCCCTATCTGTGTAAACATGGAAATACCTTCATGGCTATCTCTATAAACATGGAAATATCTACACAGACATCAGTATAAACATGGAAATATCTACACTGTCATCTGTATAAACATGGAAATATCTACACAGTCATCTGTATAAACATGGAAATATCTACACAGCCATCTCTATAAACATGGAAATATCTACACAGCCATCTCTATAAACATGGAAATATCTACACCGCTATCTACATGCACGTGGAAATATCTACACTGCTTTCTGTATAAACATGGAAATATCCCCACCGCTATCTCTATAAACATGGAAATATCTACAGCGCTATCTGTATAAACATGGAAATATCTACAATGCTTTCTGTATAAACATGGTAATATCTACAGTGCTATCTGCATAAATATGGAAATATCTACACCGCTATCTCTATAAACTTGGAAATGTCTACACCATTATCTGCATAAACTTGGAAATATCTACTTGGCTATCTCTATAAACATGGAATTATCTATATCGCAATCTGTATAAACACGGAAATACCTTCACAGTCATCTGTATAAACACGGAAATATCTACACCACTGTCTCTATAAACATGGAAATAGCTACACTGCCATCAGGATAATCTTGGAAATATCTACACAGCCGTCTCTATAAACATGGAAATATCTACACCTCCATCTGAATAAACATGGAAATATCTACACCGCTATCTGTGAAAAGATGGAAATATCTACACCGCAATCTGTGCAAAGATGGAAATATCTACACGACTATCTGAGTAAACCTGGAAATATCTACACCGCAATCTGTGCAAAGATGGAAATAGCTACACCGCTCTCTGTGTAAACATGGAAATACCTACACCGCTATCTGTATAAACATGGAAATATCTACACCGCTATCTGTATAAACATGGAAATATCTACGCCACCATCTGTATAAACAGGGAAATATCTACAGCTACATCTGAATAAACCTGGAAATATCTACACCGCTATCTGTATAAATATGGAAATATCTACACTGCTATCTCTATAAACGTGGAAATATCTCCACCGCTATCTGTATTAAAATGGAAATATCTGTACCGCTATCTGTAAAACCTGGAAATATATACACCGCAGTCTGTATAAACATGCATACATCTCCACCGCTATCTGTATAAACATGGAAATATCTCCACCACTATCTCTATAAACATGGAAATGTCTACACCCCTATCTGTGTAAACATGGAAATAACTTCATGGCTATCTCTATAAACATGGAAATATCTACACAGACATCAATATAAACATGGAAATATCTACACAGTCATCTGTATAAACATGGAAATATCTACACAGTCATCTGTATAAACGTGGAAATATCTACACCGCCATCTGCATAAACATGGAAATATCTACACAGCCATCTCTATAAACATGGAAATATCTACACTGATATCTGTATAAACATGGAAATAGCCACACCACTGTCTGTGTAAACATGGAAATAACTTCACCGTTATCTGTATAAACAAGGAAATATATACAGAGCTATCTGTATAAACATTGAAATATCTCCAACGATATCTGTTTAAACATGGAAATATCTACACCGCTATCTACATGAACATGGAAATATCTACACTGCTTTCTGTATAAACATGGAAATATCCCCACCGCTATCTCTATAAACATGGAAATATCTACACCGCTATCTGTATAAACATGGAAATATTTACACCACTATCTGTATAAACATGGAAATATTTACACCGCTATCTGTATAAACGTAGATATATACACCGCTATCTCTATAAACATGGAAATATCTACACCACTGTCTGTATAAACCTGAAAGTATCTACACCGCTATCTCTATAAACATGCAAATATCGACACCGCTGTCTCTATAAACATGGAAATATCTACACTGCTATGTGTATAAACATGGAAATATCTACACCGCTGTCTCTAAAAACATGGAAATATCTACACCGCTGTATCTATAAACATGCAAGTATCTACACCGTTGTCTACATAAACTTGGAAATCTCTACACGGCTATCTCTATAAATGTGGAAATATCTACACCGCTGTCTCTATAAACATGGAAATATCTACACCTCCATCTGTATAAACATGGAAATATCTACACCGCTATCTGTGAAAAGATGGAAATATCTACACCGCAATCTGTGCAAAGATGGAAATATCTACACGACTATCTGTGTAAACCTGGAAATATCTACACCGCAATCTGTGCAAAGATGGGAATAGCTACACCGCTCTCTGTGTAAACATGGAAATACCTACACCGCTATCTGTATAAACATGGAAATATCTACACCGCTATCTGTATAAACATGGAAATACCTACGCCGCCATCTGTATAAACAGGGAAATATCTACACCTACATCTGAATAAACATGGAAATATCTACACCGCTATCTGTATAAATATGGAAATATCTACACCGCTATCTCTATAAACTTGGAAATGTCTACACCGTTATCTGCATAAACTTGGAAATACCTACTTGGCTATCTCTATAAACATGGAATTATCTACACCGCCATCTGTATAAACACGGAAATACCTTCACAGTCATCTGTATAAACACGGATATATCTACACCACTATCTGTATAAACATGGAAATATCCACACTGCCATCAGGATAATCATGGAAATATCTAAACAGCCGTCTCTATAAACATGGAAATATCTACACCTCCATCTGTATAAATATGGAAATATCTACACCGATATCTGTATAAACATGGAAACATCTACACTGCTATCTGTATAAACATGGAAATATCTACACCACTATCTGTATAAACATGGAAATATCTACAGCGCTATCTGCATAAACATGGAAATATCTCCACCACTACCTCTATAAACATGGAAATGTCTACACCCCTATCTGTGTAAACATGGAAATACCTTCATGGCTATCTCTATAAACATGGAAATATCTACACAGACATCAGTATAAACATGGAAATATCTACACTGTCATCTGTATAAACATGGAAATATCTACACAGTCATCTGTATAAACATGGAAATATCTACACAGCCATCTCTATAAACATGGAAATATCTACACAGCCATCTCTATAAACATGGAAATATCTACACCGCTATCTACATGAACGTGGAAATATCTACACTGCTTTCTGTATAAACATGGAAATATCCCCACCGCTATCTCTATAAACATGGAAATATCTACAGCGCTATCTGTATAAACATGGAAATATCTACAATGCTTTCTGTATAAACATGGTAATATCTACAGTGCTATCTGCATAAATATGGAAATATCTACACCGCTATCTCTATAAACTTGGAAATGTCTACACCATTATCTGCATAAACTTGGAAATATCTACTTGGCTATCTCTATAAACATGGAAATATCTATATCGCAATCTGTATAAACACGGAAATACCTTCACAGTCATCTGTATAAACACGGAAATATCTACACCACTGTCTCTATAAACATGGAAATAGCTACACTGCCATCAGGATAATCTTGGAAATATCTACACAGCCGTCTCTATAAACATGGAAATATCTACACCTCCATCTGAATAAACATGGAAATATCTACACCGCTATCTGTGAAAAGATGGAAATATCTACACCGCAATCTGTGCAAAATGGAAATATCTACACGACTATCTGAGTAAACCTGGAAATATCTACACCGCAATCTGTGCAAAGATGGAAATAGCTACACCGCTCTCTGTGTAAACATGGAAATACCTACACCGCTATCTGTATAAATATGGAAATATCTACACTGCTATCTGTATAAACATGGAAATATCTCCACCGCTATCTGTATAAAAATGGAAATATCTGTACCGCTATCTGTAAAACCTGGAAATATTTACAACGCAGTCTGTATAAACATGGATATATCTCCACCGTTATCTGTATAAACATGGAAATATCTCCACCACTATCTCTGTAAACATGGAAATGTCTACACCCCTATCTGTGTAAACATGGAAATACCTTCATGGCTATCTCTATAAACATGGAAATATCTACACAGACATCAGTATAAACATGGAAATATCTACACAGTCATCTGTATAAACATGGAAATATCTACACAGCCATCTGTATAAACATGGAAATATCTACACAGTCATCTCTATAAACATGGAAATATCTACACTGCTATCTGTATAAACATGGAAATAGCCACACCACTGTCTGTGTAAACATGGAAATACCTTCATCGTTATCTGTATAAACAAGGAAATATCTACAGAGCTATCTGTATAAACATTGAAATATCTCCATGATATCTGTATAAACATGGAAATATCTACACCGTTATCTGCTTAAACATGGAAATATCTACACCGCTCTCTACATGAACATGGAAATATCTACACTGCTTTCTGTATAAACATGGAAATATCCCCACCGTTATCTCTATAAACTTGGAAATATCTACAGCGATATCTGTATAAACATGGAAATATCTACACCGCTATCTGTATAAACATGGAAATATCTACAGTGCTATCTGCATAAATATGGAAATATCTACACCGCTATCTCTATAAACTTGGAAATGTCCACACCGTTATCTGCATAAACTTGGAAATATCTACTTGGCTATCTCTATAAACATGGAATTATCTATACCGCCATCTGTATAAACACGGAAATACCTTCACAGTCATCTGTATAAACACGGAAATATCTACACCACTATCTGTATAAACATGGAAATATCTACACTGCCATCAGGATAATCATGGAAATATCTACACAGCCGTCTCTATAAACATGGAAATATCTACACCTCCATCTGTATAAACATGGAAATATCTACACCGCTATCTGTGAAAAGATGGAAATATCTACACCGCAATCTGTGCAAAGATGGAAATATCTACACGACTATCTGTGTAAACCTGGAAATATCTACACCGCAATCTGTGCAAAGATGAAAATAGCTACACAGCTATCTGTATAAACATGGAAATATCTACACCGCTATCTGTATAAACATGGAAATATCTACGCCTCCATCTGTATAAACAGGGAAATATCTACAACTCCATCTGAATAAACATGGAAATATCTACACCGCTATCTGTGAATAGATGGAAATATCTACACCGCAATCTGTTCAAAATGGAAATATCTACACGACTATCTGAGTAAACCTGGAAATATCTACACCGCAATCTGTGCAAAGATGGAAATAGCTACACCGCTCTCTGTGTAAACATGGAAATACCTACACCGCTATCTGTATAAACATGGAAATATCTACACCACTATCTGTATAAACATGGAAATATCTACACCACTATCTGTATAAACATGCAAATATCTACACCGTTGTCTACATAAACTTGGAAATCTCTACAAGGCTATCACTATAAATGTGGAAATATCAACACCGCTGTCTCTATAAACATGGAAATATCTACACTGCCATCAGGATAATCATGGAAATATCTACACAGCCGTCTCTATAAACATGGAAATATCTACACCTCCATCTGTATAAACATGGAAATATCTACACCGCTATCTGTGAAAAGATGGAAATATCTACACCGCAATCTGTGCAAAGATGGAAATATCTACACGACTATCTGTGTAAACCTGGAAATATCTACACCGCAATCTGTGCAAAGATGGGAATAGCTACACCGCTCTCTGTGTAAACATGGAAATACCTACACCGCTATCTGTATAAACATGGAAATATCTACACCGCTATCTGTATAAACATGGAAATACCTACACCGCCATCTGTATAAACAGGGAAATATCTACAACTACATCTGAATAAACATGGAAATATCTACACCGCTATCTGTATAAATATGGAAATATCTACACCGCTATCTCTGTAAACTTGGAAATGTCTACACCGTTATCTGCATAAACTTGGAAATACCTACTTGGCTATCTCTATAAACATGGAATTATCTACACCGCCATCTGTATAAACACGGAAATACCTTCACAGTCATCTGTATATACACGGATATATCTACACCACTATCTGTATAAACATGGAAATATCCACACTGCCATCAGGATAATCATGGAAATATCTAAACAGCCGTCTCTATAAACATGGAAATATCTACACCTCCATCTGTATAAATATGGAATTATCTACACCGATATCTGTATAAACATGGAAATATCTACACCGCTATCTGTATAAACATGGAAATATGTACGTCGCCATCTGTATAAACAGGGAAATAACTACACCTACATCTGAATAAACATGGAAATATCTACACCGCTATCTGTATAAATATGGAAATATCTACACCGCTATCTCTATAAACATTGAAATAACTCCACCGCTATCTGTATAAAAACGGAAATATCTGTACCGCTATCTGTAAAACCTGGAAATATATACAGCGCAGTCTGTATAAACATGGATATATCTCCACCGCTCTCTGTATAAACATGGAAATATCTCCACCACTATCTCTATAAACATGGAAATATCTATAACACTATCTGTGAAAACATGGAAATATCTACACAGCTATCTGTGTAAATATGAAAGATTTACACCGCTATCTGTGTAAGGATGGAAATATCTACTCCGCAATCAGAGCAAATATGGAAATATCTACACAGCAATCGTTGTAAACATGGAAATATCTACACAGCGATCTGTATAAACATGGAAATATCTACACAGCAGTCGCTGTAACCATGGAAATATCTACACAGCTATCTGTATAAACATGGAAAAATCTACACCACTGTCTGTAAAAACATGGAAATATCGACACCACGATCTCTATAAACATGGAAATATCTACATCGCTATCTGTATAAACATGGAAATATCTGCATCGCTATCAGTATAAACATGGAAATATCTACATCGCTATCTCTATAAACATGGAAATATCTACACCGCTATCTTAATAAACATGGAAACATCTACACTGCTATCTGTATAAACATGGAAATATCTACACCACTATCTGTATAAACATGGAAATATCTACAGCGCTATCTGCATAAACATGGAAATATCTCCACCACTACCTCTATAAACATGGAAATGTCTACACCCCTATCTGTGTAAACATGGAAATACCTTCATGGCTATCTCTATAAACATGGAAATATCTACACAGACATCAGTATAAACATGGAAATATCTACACTGTCATCTGTATAAACATGGAAATATCTACACAGTCATCTGTATAAACATGGAAATATCTACACAGCCATCTCTATAAACATGGAAATATCTACACAGCCATCTCTATAAACATGGAAATATCTACACCGCTATCTACATGCACGTGGAAATATCTACACTGCTTTCTGTATAAACATGGAAATATCCCCACCGCTATCTCTATAAACATGGAAATATCTACAGCGCTATCTGTATAAACATGGAAATATCTACAATGCTTTCTGTATAAACATGGTAATATCTACAGTGCTATCTGCATAAATATGGAAATATCTACACCGCTATCTCTATAAACTTGGAAATGTCTACACCATTATCTGCATAAACTTGGAAATATCTACTTGGCTATCTCTATAAACATGGAATTATCTATATCGCAATCTGTATAAACACGGAAATACCTTCACAGTCATCTGTATAAACACGGAAATATCTACACCACTGTCTCTATAAACATGGAAATAGCTACACTGCCATCAGGATAATCTTGGAAATATCTACACAGCCGTCTCTATAAACATGGAAATATCTACACCTCCATCTGAATAAACATGGAAATATCTACACCGCTATCTGTGAAAAGATGGAAATATCTACACCGCAATCTGTGCAAAGATGGAAATATCTACACGACTATCTGAGTAAACCTGGAAATATCTACACCGCAATCTGTGCAAAGATGGAAATAGCTACACCGCTCTCTGTGTAAACATGGAAATACCTACACCGCTATCTGTATAAACATGGAAATATCTACACCGCTATCTGTATAAACATGGAAATATCTACGCCACCATCTGTATAAACAGGGAAATATCTACAGCTACATCTGAATAAACCTGGAAATATCTACACCGCTATCTGTATAAATATGGAAATATCTACACTGCTATCTCTATAAACGTGGAAATATCTCCACCGCTATCTGTATTAAAATGGAAATATCTGTACCGCTATCTGTAAAACCTGGAAATATATACACCGCAGTCTGTATAAACATGCATACATCTCCACCGCTATCTGTATAAACATGGAAATATCTCCACCACTATCTCTATAAACATGGAAATGTCTACACCCCTATCTGTGTAAACATGGAAATAACTTCATGGCTATCTCTATAAACATGGAAATATCTACACAGACATCAATATAAACATGGAAATATCTACACAGTCATCTGTATAAACATGGAAATATCTACACAGTCATCTGTATAAACGTGGAAATATCTACACCGCCATCTGCATAAACATGGAAATATCTACACAGCCATCTCTATAAACATGGAAATATCTACACTGATATCTGTATAAACATGGAAATAGCCACACCACTGTCTGTGTAAACATGGAAATAACTTCACCGTTATCTGTATAAACAAGGAAATATATACAGAGCTATCTGTATAAACATTGAAATATCTCCAACGATATCTGTTTAAACATGGAAATATCTACACCGCTATCTACATGAACATGGAAATATCTACACTGCTTTCTGTATAAACATGGAAATATCCCCACCGCTATCTCTATAAACATGGAAATATCTACACCGCTATCTGTATAAACATGGAAATATTTACACCACTATCTGTATAAACATGGAAATATTTACACCGCTATCTGTATAAACGTAGATATATACACCGCTATCTCTATAAACATGGAAATATCTACACCACTGTCTGTATAAACCTGAAAGTATCTACACCGCTATCTCTATAAACATGCAAATATCGACACCGCTGTCTCTATAAACATGGAAATATCTACACTGCTATGTGTATAAACATGGAAATATCTACACCGCTGTCTCTAAAAACATGGAAATATCTACACCGCTGTATCTATAAACATGCAAGTATCTACACCGTTGTCTACATAAACTTGGAAATCTCTACACGGCTATCTCTATAAATGTGGAAATATCTACACCGCTGTCTCTATAAACATGGAAATATCTACACCTCCATCTGTATAAACATGGAAATATCTACACCGCTATCTGTGAAAAGATGGAAATATCTACACCGCAATCTGTGCAAAGATGGAAATATCTACACGACTATCTGTGTAAACCTGGAAATATCTACACCGCAATCTGTGCAAAGATGGGAATAGCTACACCGCTCTCTGTGTAAACATGGAAATACCTACACCGCTATCTGTATAAACATGGAAATATCTACATCGCTATCTGTATAAACATGGAAATATCTACGCCGCCATCTGTCTAAACAGGGAAATATCTACACCTACATCTGAATAAACATGGAAATATCTACACCGCTATCTGTATAAATATGGAAATATCTACACCGCTATCTCTATAAACTTGGAAATGTCTACACCGTTATCTGCATAAACTTGGAAATACCTACTTGGCTATCTCTATAAACATGGAATTATCTACACCGCCATCTGTATAAACACGGAAATACCTTCACAGTCATCTGTATAAACACGGATATATCTACACCACTATCTGTATAAACATGGAAATATCCACACTGCCATCAGGATAATCATGGAAATATCTAAACAGCCGTCTCTATAAACATGGAAATATCTACACCTCCATCTGTATAAATATGGAAATATCTACACCGATATCTGTATAAACATGGAAATATCTACACCGCTATCTGTATAAACATGGAAATATGTACGTCGCCATCTGCATAAACAGGGAAATATCTACACCTACATCTGAATAAACATGGACATATCTACACCGCTATCTGTATAAATATGGAAATATCTACACCGCTATCTCTATAAACATGGAAATAACTCCACCGCTATCTGTATAAAAACGGAAATATCTGTACCGCTATCTGTAAAACCTGGAAATATATACAGCGCAGTCTGTATAAACATGGATATATCTCCACCGCTCTCTGTATAAACATGGAAATATCTCCACCACTATCTCTATAAACATGGAAATATCTATAACACTATCTGTGAAAACATGGAAATATCTACACAGCTATCTGTGTAAATATGAAAGATTTACACCGCTATCTGTGTAAGGATGGAAATATCTACTCCGCAATCAGAGCAAATATGGAAATATCTACACAGCAATCGTTGTAAACATGGAAATATCTACACAGCGATCTGTATAAACATGGAAATATCTACACAGCAATCGCTGTAACCATGGAAATATCTACACAGCTATCTGTATAAACATGGAAAAATCTACACCACTGTCTGTAAAAACATGGAAATATCGACACCACGATCTCTATAAACATGGAAATATCTACATCGCTATCTGTATAAACATGGAAATATCTGCATCGCTATCAGTATAAACATGGAAATATCTACATCGCTATCTCTATAAACATGGAAATATCTACACCGCTATCTTAATAAACATGGAAACATCTACACTGCTATCTGTATAAACATGGAAATATCTACACCACTATCTGTATAAACATGGAAATATCTACAGCGCTATCTGCATAAACATGGAAATATCTCCACCACTACCTCTATAAACATGGAAATGTCTACACCCCTATCTGTGTAAACATGGAAATACCTTCATGGCTATCTCTATAAACATGGAAATATCTACAGCGCTATCTGTATAAACATGGAAATATCTACAATGCTTTCTGTATAAACATGGTAATATCTACAGTGCTATCTGCATAAATATGGAAATATCTACACCGCTATCTCTATAAACTTGGAAATGTCTACACCATTATCTGCATAAACTTGGAAATATCTACTTGGCTATCTCTATAAACATGGAATTATCTATATCGCAATCTGTATAAACACGGAAATACCTTCACAGTCATCTGTATAAACACGGAAATATCTACACCACTGTCTCTATAAACATGGAAATAGCTACACTGCCATCAGGATAATCTTGGAAATATCTACACAGCCGTCTCTATAAACATGGAAATATCTACACCTCCATCTGAATAAACATGGAAATATCTACACCGCTATCTGTGAAAAGATGGAAATATCTACACCGCAATCTGTGCAAAGATGGAAATATCTACACGACTATCTGAGTAAACCTGGAAATATCTACACCGCAATCTGTGCAAAGATGGAAATAGCTACACCGCTCTCTGTGTAAACATGGAAATACCTACACCGCTATCTGTATAAACATGGAAATATCTACACCGCTATCTGTATAAACATGGAAATATCTACGCCACCATCTGTATAAACAGGGAAATATCTACAGCTACATCTGAATAAACCTGGAAATATCTACACCGCTATCTGTATAAATATGGAAATATCTACACTGCTATCTCTATAAACGTGGAAATATCTCCACCGCTATCTGTATTAAAATGGAAATATCTGTACCGCTATCTGTAAAACCTGGAAATATATACACCGCAGTCTGTATAAACATGCATACATCTCCACCGCTATCTGTATAAACATGGAAATATCTCCACCACTATCTCTATAAACATGGAAATGTCTACACCCCTATCTGTGTAAACATGGAAATAACTTCATGGCTATCTCTATAAACATGGAAATATCTACACAGACATCAGTATAAACATGGAAATATCTACACAGTCATCTGTATAAACATGGAAATATCTACACAGTCATCTGTATAAACGTGGAAATATCTACACCGCCATCTGCATAAACATGGAAATATCTACACAGCCATCTCTATAAACATGGAAATATCTACACTGATATCTGTATAAACATGGAAATAGCCACACCACTGTCTGTGTAAACATGGAAATAACTTCACCGTTATCTGTATAAACAAGGAAATATATACAGAGCTATCTGTATAAACATTGAAATATCTCCAACGATATCTGTTTAAACATGGAAATATCTACACCGCTATCTACATGAACATGGAAATATCTACACTGCTTTCTGTATAAACATGGAAATATCCCCACCGCTATCTCTATAAACATGGAAATATCTACACCGCTATCTGTATAAACATGGAAATATTTACACCACTATCTGTATAAACATGGAAATATTTACACCGCTATCTGTATAAACGTAGATATATACACCGCTATCTCTATAAACATGGAAATATCTACACCACTGTCTGTATAAACCTGAAAGTATCTACACCGCTATCTCTATAAACATGCAAATATCTACACCGCTGTCTCTATAAACATGGAAATATCTACACTGCTATGTGTATAAACATGGAAATATCTACACCGCTGTCTCTAAAAACATGGAAATATCTACACCGCTGTATCTATAAACATGCAAGTATCTACACCGTTGTCTACATAAACTTGGAAATCTCTACACGGCTATCTCTATAAATGTGGAAATATCTACACCGCTGTCTCTATAAACATGGAAATATCTACACCTCCATCTGTATAAACATGGAAATATCTACACCGCTATCTGTGAAAAGATGGAAATATCTACACCGCAATCTGTGCAAAGATGGAAATATCTACACGACTATCTGTGTAAACCTGGAAATATCTACACCGCAATCTGTGCAAAGATGGGAATAGCTACACCGCTCTCTGTGTAAACATGGAAATACCTACACCGCTATCTGTATAAACATGGAAATATCTACATCGCTATCTGTATAAACATGGAAATATCTACGCCGCCATCTGTCTAAACAGGGAAATATCTACACCTACATCTGAATAAACATGGAAATATCTACACCGCTATCTGTATAAATATGGAAATATCTACACCGCTATCTCTATAAACTTGGAAATGTCTACACCGTTATCTGCATAAACTTGGAAATACCTACTTGGCTATCTCTATAAACATGGAATTATCTACACCGCCATCTGTATAAACACGGAAATACCTTCACAGTCATCTGTATAAACACGGATATATCTACACCACTATCTGTATAAACATGGAAATATCCACACTGCCATCAGGATAATCATGGAAATATCTAAACAGCCGTCTCTATAAACATGGAAATATCTACACCTCCATCTGTATAAATATGGAAATATCTACACCGATATCTGTATAAACATGGAAATATCTACACCGCTATCTGTATAAACATGGAAATATGCACGTCGCCATCTGCATAAACAGGGAAATATCTACACCTACATCTGAATAAACATGGAAATATCTACACCGCTATCTGTATAAATATGGAAATATCTACACCGCTATCTCTATAAACATGGAAATAACTCCACCGCTATCTGTATAAAAACGGAAATATCTGTACCGCTATCTGTAAAACCTGGAAATATATACAGCGCAGTCTGTATAAACATGGATATATCTCCACCGCTCTCTGTATAAACATGGAAATATCTCCACCACTATCTCTATAAACATGGAAATATCTATAACACTATCTGTGAAAACATGGAAATATCTACACAGCTATCTGTGTAAATATGAAAGATTTACACCGCTATCTGTGTAAGGATGGAAATATCTACTCCGCAATCAGAGCAAATATGGAAATATCTACACAGCAATCGTTGTAAACATGGAAATATCTACACAGCGATCTGTATAAACATGGAAATATCTACACAGCAATCGCTGTAACCATGGAAATATCTACACAGCTATCTGTATAAACATGGAAAAATCTACACCACTGTCTGTAAAAACATGGAAATATCGACACCACGATCTCTATAAACATGGAAATATCTACATCGCTATCTGTATAAACATGGAAATATCTGCATCGCTATCAGTATAAACATGGAAATATCTACATCGCTATCTCTATAAACATGGAAATATCTACACCGCTATCTTAATAAACATGGAAACATCTACACTGCTATCTGTATAAACATGGAAATATCTACACCACTATCTGTATAAACATGGAAATATCTACAGCGCTATCTGCATAAACATGGAAATATCTCCACCACTACCTCTATAAACATGGAAATGTCTACACCCCTATCTGTGTAAACATGGAAATACCTTCATGGCTATCTCTATAAACATGGAAATATCTACACAGACATCAGTATAAACATGGAAATATCTAGACAGTCATCTGTATAAACATGGAAATATCTACACAGTCATCTGTATAAACATGGAAATATCTACACAGCCATCTCTATAAACACGGAAATATCTACACAGCCATCTCTATAAACATGGAAATATCTACACTGCTATCTGTATAAACATGGAAATAGCCACACCACTGTCTGTGTAAACATGGAAATAACTTCACCGTTATCTGTATAAACAAGGAAATATCTACAGAGCTATCTGTATAAACATGGAAATATCTACACCGATATCTGTTTAAACATGGAAATATCTACACCGATATCTACATAAACATGGAAATATCTACACTGCTTTCTGTATAAACATGGAAATATCCCCACCTCTATCTCTATAAAATGGAAATATCTACACCGCTATCTGTACAAACATGGATATATTTACACCACTATCTGTATAAACATGGAAATATTTACACCGCTATCTGTATAAACATGGATACATCTACACCGCTATCTCTATAAACATGGAAATATCTACACCACTGTCTGTATAAACCTGAAAGTATCTACACCGCTATCTCTATAAACATAGAAATATCTACACCGCTGTCTGTATAAACATGGAAATATCTACAGAAATATCTGTATAAACATGCAAATATCTACACCGCTGTCTCTATAAACATGGAAATATCTACACTGCTATGTTTATAAACATGGAAATATCTACACCGCTGTCTCTAAAAACATGGAAATATCTACACCGCTGTATCTATAAACATGCAAATATCTACACCGTTGTCTACATAAACTTGGAAATCTCTACAAGGCTATCACTATAAATGTGGAAATATCTACTCCGCTGTCTCTATAAACATGGAAATATCTACACTGCCATCAGGATAATCATGGAAATATCTACACAGCCGTCTCTATAAACATGGAAATATCTACACCTCCATCTGTATAAACATGGAAATATCTACACCGCTATCTGTGAAAAGATGGAAATATCTACACCGCAATCTGTGCAAAGATGGAAATATCTACACGACTATCTGTGTAAACCTGGAAATATCTACACCGCAATCTGTGCAAAGATGGGAATAGCTACACCGCTCTCTGTGTAAACATGGAAATACCTACACCGCTATCTGTATAAACATGGAAATATCTACACCGCTATCTGTATAAACATGGAAATATCTATGCCGACATCTGTATAAACAGGGAAATATATACATCTACATCTGAATAAACATGGAAATACCTACTCCGCTATCTGTATAAATATGGAAATATCTACACTGCTATCTGTATAAACATGGAAATATCTCCACCGCTATCTGTATAAAAATGGAAATATCTGTACCGCTATCTGTAAAACCTGGAAATATTTACAACGCAGTCTGTATAAACATGGATATATCTCCACCGTTATCTGTATAAACATGGAAATATCTCCACCACTATCTCTGTAAACATGGAAATGTCTACACCCCTATCTGTGTAAACATGGAAATACCTTCATGGCTATCTCTATAAACATGGAAATATCTACACAGACATCAGTATAAACATGGAAATATCTACACAGTCATCTGTATAAACATGGAAATATCTACACAGCCATCTGTATAAACATGGAAATATCTACACAGTCATCTCTATAAACATGGAAATATCTACACTGCTATCTGTATAAACATGGAAATAGCCACACCACTGTCTGTGTAAACATGGAAATACCTTCATCGTTATCTGTATAAACAAGGAAATATCTACAGAGCTATCTGTATAAACATTGAAATATCTCCATGATATCTGTATAAACATGGAAATATCTACACCGTTATCTGCTTAAACATGGAAATATCTACACCGCTCTCTACATGAACATGGAAATATCTACACTGCTTTCTGTATAAACATGGAAATATCCCCACCGTTATCTCTATAAACTTGGAAATATCTACAGCGATATCTGTATAAACATGGAAATATCTACACCGCTATCTGTATAAACATGGAAATATCTACAGTGCTATCTGCATAAATATGGAAATATCTACACCGCTATCTCTATAAACTTGGAAATGTCCACACCGTTATCTGCATAAACTTGGAAATATCTACTTGGCTATCTCTATAAACATGGAATTATCTATACCGCCATCTGTATAAACACGGAAATACCTTCACAGTCATCTGTATAAACACGGAAATATCTACACCACTATCTGTATAAACATGGAAATATCTACACTGCCATCAGGATAATCATGGAAATATCTACACAGCCGTCTCTATAAAGATGGAAATATCTACACCTCCATCTGTATAAACATGGAAATATCTACACCGCTATCTGTGAAAAGATGGAAATATCTACACCGCAATCTGTGCAAAGATGGAAATATCTACACGACTATCTGTGTAAACCTGGAAATATCTACACCGCAATCTGTGCAAAGATGAAAATAGCTACACAGCTATCTGTATAAACATGGAAATATCTACACCGCTATCTGTATAAACATGGAAATATCTACGCCTCCATCTGTATAAACAGGGAAATATCTACAACTACATCTGAATAAACATGGAAATATCTACACCGCTATCTGTATAAATATGGAAATGTCTACACTGCTATCTCTATAAACATGGAAATATCTCCACCGCTATCTGTATAAAAATGGAAATATCTGTACCGCTATCTGTAAAACCTGGAAATATATACACCGCAGTCTGTATAAACATGGATATATCTCCACCGCTATCTGTATGAAGATGGAAATATCTCCACCACTATCTCTATAAACATGGAAATGTCTACACCACTATCTGTGTAAACATGGAAATACATTCATGGCTATCTCTATAAACATGAAAATATCTACACAGACATCAGTATAAACATGGAAATATCTACACAGTCATCTGTATAAACATGGAAATATCTACACAGTCATCTGTATAAACGTGGAAATATCTACACAGCCATCTGTATAAACATGGAAATATCTACACAGCCATCTCTATAAACATGGAAATATCTACACTGATATCTGTATAAACATGGAAATAGCCACACCACTGTCTGTGTAAACATGGAAATACCTTCACCGTTATCTGTATAAACAAGGAAATATCTACAGAGCTATCTGTATAAACATGGAAATATCTACACCGATATCTGTTTAAACATGGAAATATCTAAACCGCTATCTACATGAACATGGATATATCTACACTGCTTTCTGTATAAACATGGAAATATCCCCACCTCTATCTCTATAAACATGGAAATATCTACACCGCTATCTGTATAAACATGGATATATTTACACCACTATCTGTATAAACATGGAAATATTTACACCGCTATCTGTATAAACGTGGATATATCTACACCACTATCTCTATAAACATGGAAATATCTACACCACTGTCTGTATAAACCTGAAAGTATCTACACCGCTATCTCTATAAACATAGAAATATCTACACCGCTGTCTGTGTAAACATGGAAATATCTACAGAAATATCTGTATAAACATGCAAATATCTACATCGCTGTCTCTATAAACCTGGAAATATCTACACTGCTATGTGTATAAACATGGAAATATCTACACCGCTGTCTCTAAAAACATGGAAATATCTACACCGCTGTATCTATAAACATGCAAATATCTACACCGTTGTCTACATAAACTTGGAAATCTCTACAAGGCTATCACTATAAATGTGGAAATATCTACACCGCTGTCTCTATAAACATGGAAATATCTACACTGCCATCAGGATAATCATGGAAATATCTACACAGCCGTCTCTATAAACATGGAAATATCTACACCTGCAGCTGTATAAACATCGAAATATCTACACCGCTATCTGTGAAAAGATGGAAATATCTACACCGCAATCTGTGCAAAGATGGAAATATCTACACGACTATCTGTGTAAACCTGGAAATATCTACACCGCAATCTGTGCAAAGATGGGAATAGCTACACCGCTCTCTGTGCAAACATGGAAATACCTACACCGCTATCTCTATAAACATGGAAATATCTACACCGCTATCTGTATAAACATGGAAATATCTACGCCGACATCTGTATAAACAGGGAAATATCTACACCTACATCTGAATAAACATGGAAATATCTACATCGCTATCTGTATAAATATGGAAATATCTACACTGCTATCTCTATACACATGGAAATATCTCCACCGCTATCTGTATAAAAATGGAAATATCTGTACCGCTATCTGTAAAACCTGGAAATATTTACAACGCAGTCTGTATAAACATGGATATATCTCCACCGCTATCTGTATAAACATAGAAATATCTCCACCACTATCTCTGTAAACATGGAAATGTCTACACCCCTATCTGTGTAAACATGGAAATACCTTCATGGCTATCTCTATAAACATGGAAATATCTACACAGACATCAGTATAAACATGGAAATATCTACACAGTCATCTGTATAAACATGGAAATATCTACACAGCCATCTGTATAAACATGGAAATATCTACACAGTCATCTCTATAAACATGGAAATATCTACACTGCTATCTGTATAAACATGGAAATAGCCACACCACTGTCTGTGTAAACATGGAAATACCTTCACCATTATCTGTATAAACAAGGAAATACCTACAGAGCTATCTGTATAAACATTGAAATATCTCCGACGATATCTGTATAAACATGGAAATATCTACACCGTTATCTGTTTAAACATGGAAATATCTACACCGCTCTCTGCATGAACATGGAAATATCTACACTGCTTTCTGTATAAACATGGAAATATGCCCACCGTTATCTCTATAAACTTGGAAATATCTACAGCGATATCTGTATAAACATGGAAATATCTACACCGCTATCTGTATAAACATGGAAATATCTACAGTGCTATCTGCATAAATATGGAAATATCTACACCGCTATCTCTATAAACTTGGAAATGTCCACACCGTTATCTGCATAAACTTGGAAATATCTACTTGGCTATCTCTATAAACATGGAATTATCTATACCGCCATCTGTATGAACACGGAAATACCTTCACAGTCATCTGTATAAACACGGAAATATCTACACCACTATCTGTATAAACATGGAAATATCTACACTGCCATCAGGATAATCATGGAAATATCTACACAGCCGTCTCTATAAACATGGAAATATCTACACCTCCATCTGTATAAACATGGAAATATCTACACCGCTATCTGTGAAAAGATGGAAACTTCTACACCGCAATCTGTGCAAAGATGGAAATATCTACACGACTATCTGTGTAAACCTGGAAATATCTACACCGAAATCTGTGCAAAGATGAAAATAGCTACACCGCTCTCTGTGTAAACATGGAAATACCTACACCGCTATCTGTATAAACATGGAAATATCTACACCGCTATCTGTATAAACATGGAAATATCTACGCCTCCATCTGTATAAACAGGGAAATATCTACAACTACATCTGAATAAACATGGAAATATCTACACCGCTATCTGTATAAATATGGAAATGTCTACACTGCTATCTCTATAAACATGGAAATATCTCCACCGCTATCTGTATAAAAACGGAAATATCTGTACTGCTATCTCTAAAACCTGGAAATATATACAGCGCAGTCTGTATAAACATGGATATATCTCCACCGCTCTCTGTATAAACATGGAAATATCTCCACCACTATCTCTATAAACATGGAAATATCTATAACTCTATCTGTGAAAACATGGAAATATCTACACAGCTATCTGTGTAAATATGAAAGATTTACACCGCTATCTGTGTAAGGATGGAAATACCTACTCCGCAATCAGAGCAAATATGGAAATATCTACACAGCAATCGTTGTAAACATGGAAATATCTACACAGCGATCTGTATAAACATGGAAATATCTACACAGCAATCGCTGTAACCATGGAAATATCTACACAGCTATCTGTATAAACATGGAAAAATCTACACCACTGTCTGTAAAAACATGGAAATATCGACACCACGATCTCTATAAACATGGAAATATCTACATCGCTATCTGTATAAACATGGAAATATCTGCATCGCTATCAGTATAAACATGGAAATATCTACATCGCTATCTCTATAAACATGGAAATATCTACACCGCTATCTTAATAAACATGGAAACATCTAAACTGCTATCTGTATAAACATGGAAATATATACACCACTATCTGTATAAACATGGAAATATCTACAGCGCTATCTGCATAAACATGGAAATATCTCCACCACTACCTCTATAAACATGGAAATGTCTACACCCCTATCTGTGTACACATGGAAATACCTTCATGGCTATCTCTATAAACATGGAAATATCTACACAGACATCAGTATAAACATGGAAATATCTACACTGTCATCTGTATAAACATGGAAATATCTACACAGTCATCTGTATAAACATGGAAATATCTACACAGCCATCTCTATAAACATGGAAATATCTACACAGCCATCTCTATAAACATGGAAATATCTACACCGCTATCTACATGAACGTGGAAATATCTACACTGCTTTCTGTATAAACATGGAAATATCCCCACCGCTATCTCTATAAACATGGAAATATCTACAGCGCTATCTGTATAAACATGGAAATATCTACAATGCTTTCTGTATAAACATGGAAATATCTACAGCGCTATCTGCATAAATATGGAAATATCTACACCGCTATCTCTATAAACTTGGAAATTTCTACACCATTATCTGCATAAACTTGGAAATATCTACTTGGCTATCTCTATAAACATGGAATTATCTATATCGCCATCTGTATAAACACGGAAATACATTCACAGTCATCTGTATAAACACGGAAATATCTACACCACTGTCTCTATAAACATGGAAATAGCTACACTGCCATCAGGATAATCTTGGAAATATCTACACGGCCGTCTCTATAAACATGGAAATATCTACACCTCCATCTGAATAAACATGGAAATATCTACACAGTCATCTGTATAAACATGGAAATATCTACACAGCCATCTCTATAAACTTGGAAATATCTACACAGCCATCTCTATAAACATGGAAATATCTACACCGCTATCTACATGAACGTGGAAATATCTACACTGCTTTCTGTATAAACATGGAAATATCCCCACCGCTATCTCTATAAACATGGAAATATCTACAGCGCTATCTGTATAAACATGGAAATATGTACAATGCTTTCTGTATAAACATGGAAATATCTACAGCGCTATCTGCATAAATATGGAAATATCTACACCGCTATCTCTATAAACTTGGAAATGTCTACACCATTATCTGCATAAACTTGGAAATATCTACTTGGCTATCTCTATAAACATGGAATTATCTATATCGCCATCTGTATAAACACGGAAATACCTTCACAGTCATCTGTATAAACACGGAAATATCTACACCACTGTCTCTATAAACATGGAAATAGCTACACTGCCATCAGGATAATCTTGGAAATATCTACACGGCCGTCTCTATAAACATGGAAATATCTACACCTCCATCTGAATAAACATGGAAATATCTACACCGCTATCTGTGAAAAGATGGAAATATCTACACCGCAATCTGTGCAAAATGGAAATATCTACATGACTATCTGAGTAAACCTGGAAATATCTACACCGCAATCTGTGCAAAGATGGAAATAGCTACACCGCTCTCTGTGTAAACATGGAAATACCTACACCGCTATCTGTATAAACATGGAAATATCTACACCGCTATCTGTATAAACATGGAAATATCTACGCCGCCATCTGTATAAACAGGGAAATATCTACAGCTACATCTGAATAAACATGGAAATATCTACACCGCTATCTGTATAAATATGGAAATATCTACACTGCTATCTCTATAAACGTGGAAATATCTCCACCGCTATCTGTATAAAAATGGAAATATCTGTACCGCTATCTGTAAAACCTGGAAATGTATACACCGCAGTCTGTATAAACATGGATACATCTCCACCGCTATCTGTATAAACATGGAAATATCTCCACCACTATCTCTATTAACATGGAAATGTCTACACCCCTATCTGTGTAAACATGGAAATAACTTCATGGCTATCTCTATAAACATGGAAATATCTACACAGACATCAGTATAAACATGGAAATATCTACACAGTCATCTGTATAAACATGGAAATATCTACAAAGCCATCTGTATAAACGTGGAAATATCTACACAGCCATCTGTATAAACATGGAAATATCTACACAGCCATCTCTATAAACATGGAAATATCTACACTGATATCTGTATAAACATGGAAATAGCCACACCACTGTCTGTGTAAACATGGAAATAACTTCACCGTTATCTGTATAAACAAGGAAATATATACAGAGCTATCTGTATAAACATTGAAATATCTCCAACGATATCTGTATAAACATGGAAATATCTACACCGATATCTGTTTAAACATGGAAATATTTACACCGCTATCTACATGAACGTGGAAATATCTACACTGCTTTCTGTATAAACATGGAAATATCCCCACCGCTATCTCTATAAACATGGAAATATCTACAGCGTATCTGTATAAACATGGAAATATCTACAATGTTTTCTGTATAAACATGGAAATATCTACAGCGCTATCTGCATAAATATGGAAATATCTACACCGCTATCTCTATAAACTTGGAAATGTCTACATCATTATCTGCATAAACTTGGAAATATCTACTTGGCTATCTCTATAAACATGGAATTATCTATATCGCCATCTGTATAAACACGGAAATACCTTCACAGTCATCTGTATAAACACGGAAATATCTACACCACTGTCTCTATAAACATGGAAATAGCTACACTGCCATCAGGATAATCATGGAAATATCTACACAGCCATCTCTATAAACATGGAAATATCTACACCTCCATCTGAATAAACATGGAAATATCTACACCGCTATCTGTGAATAGATGGAAATATCTACACCGCAATCTGTGCAAAATGGAAATATCTACACGACTATCTGAGTAAACCTGGAAATATCTACACCGCAATCTGTGCAAAGATGGAAATAGCTACACCGCTCTCTGTGTAAACATGGAAATACCTACACCGCTATCTGTATAAACATGGAAATATCTACACCGCTATCTGTATAAACATGGAAATATCTACACCACTATCTGTATAAACATGCAAATATCTACACCGTTGTCTACATAAACTTGGAAATCTCTACAAGGCTATCACTATAAATGTGGAAATATCAACACAGCTGTCTCTATAAACATGGAAATATCTACACTGCCATCAGGATAATCATGGAAATATCTACACAGCCGTCTCTATAAACATGGAAATATCTACACCTCCATCTGTATAAACATGGAAATATCTACACCGCTATCTGTGAAAAGATGGAAATATCTACACCGCAATCTGTGCAAAGATGGAAATATCTACACGACTATCTGTGTAAACCTGGAAATATCTACACCGCAATCTGTGCAAAGATGGGAATAGCTACACCGCTCTCTGTGTAAACATGGAAATACCTACACCGCTATCTGTATAAACATGGAAATATCTACACCGCTATCTGTATAAACATGGAAATACCTACGCCGCCATCTGTATAAACAGGGAGATATCTACACCTACATCTGAATAAACATGGAAATATCTACACCGCTATCTGTATAAATATGGAAATATCTACACCGCTATCTCTGTAAACTTGGAAATGTCTACACCGTTATCTGCATAAACTTGGAAATACCTACTTGGCTATCTCTGTAAACTTGGAAATGTCTACACCGTTATCTGCATAAACTTGGAAATACCTACTTGGCTATCTCTATAAACATGGAATTATCTACACTGCCATCTGTATAAACACGGAAATACCTTCACAGTCATCTGTATAAACACGGATATATATACACCACTATCTGTATAAACATGGAAATATCCACACTGCCATCAGGATAATCATGGAAATATCTAAACAGCCGTCTCTATAAACATGGAAATATCTACACCTCCATCTGTATAAATATGGAAATATCTACACCGATATCTGTATAAACATGGAAGTATCTACACCGCTATCTGTATAAACATGGAAATATGTACGTCGCCATCTGTATAAACAGGGAAATATCTACACCTACATCTGAATAAACATGGAAATATCTACACCGCTATCTGTATAAATATGGAAATATCTACACCGCTATCTCTATATACATGGAAATAACTCCACCGCTATCTGTATAAAAACGGAAATATCTGTACCGCTATCTGTAAAACCTGGAAATATATACAGCGCAGTCTGTATAAACATGGATATATCTCCACCGCTCTCTGTATAAACATGGAAATATCTCCACCACTATCTCTATAAACATGGAAATATCTATAACACTATCTGTGAAAACATGGAAATATCTACACAGCTATCTGTGTAAATATGAAAGATTTACACCGCTATCTGTGTAAGGATGGAAATACCTACTCCGCAATCAGAGCAAATATGGAAATATCTACACAGCAATCGTTGTAAACATGGAAATATCTACACAGCGATCTGTATAAACATGGAAATATCTACACAGCAATCGCTGTAACCATGGAAATATCTACACAGCTATCTGTATAAACATGGAAAAATCTACACCACTGTCTGTAAAAACATGGAAATATCGACACCACGATCTCTATAAACATGGAAATATCTACATCGCTATCTGTATAAACATGGAAATATCTGCATCGCTATCAGTATAAACATGGAAATATCTACATCGCTATCTCTATAAACATGGAAATATCTACACCGCTATCTTAATAAACATGGAAACATCTACACTGCTATCTGTATAAACATGGAAATATCTACACCACTATCTGTATAAACATGGAAATATCTACAGCGCTATCTGCATAAACATGGAAATATCTCCACCACTACCTCTATAAACATGGAAATGTCTACACAGACATCAGTATAAACATGGAAATATCTACACTGTCATCTGTATAAACATGGAAATATCTACACAGTCATCTGTATAAACATGGAAATATCTACACAGCCATCTCTATAAACATGGAAATATCTACACAGCCATCTCTATAAACATGGAAATATCTACACCGCTATCTACATGAACGTGGAAATATCTACACTGCTTTCTGTATAAACATGGAAATATCCCCACCGCTATCTCTATAAACATGGAAATATCTACAGCGCTATCTGTATAAACATGGAAATATCTACAATGCTTTCTGTATAAACATGGAAATATCTACAGCGCTATCTGCATAAATATGGAAATATCTACACCGCTATCTCTATAAACTTGGAAATGTCTACACCATTATCTGCATAAACTTGGAAATATCTACTTGGCTATCTCTATAAACATGGAATTATCTATATCGCCATCTGTATAAACACGGAAATACATTCACAGTCATCTGTATAAACACGGAAATATCTACACCACTGTCTCTATAAACATGGAAATAGCTACACTGCCATCAGGATAATCTTGGAAATATCTACACGGCCGTCTCTATAAACATGGAAATATCTACACCTCCATCTGAATAAACATGGAAATATCTACACAGTCATCTGTATAAACATGGAAATATCTACACAGCCATCTCTATAAACATGGAAATATCTACACAGCCATCTCTATAAACATGGAAATATCTACACCGCTATCTACATGAACGTGGAAATATCTACACTGCTTTCTGTATAAACATGGAAATATCCCCACCGCTATCTCTATAAACATGGAAATATCTACAGCGCTATCTGTATAAACATGGAAATATGTACAATGCTTTCTGTATAAACATGGAAATATCTACAGCGCTATCTGCATAAATATGGAAATATCTACACCGCTATCTCTATAAACTTGGAAATGTCTACACCATTATCTGCATAAACTTGGAAATATCTACTTGGCTATCTCTATAAACATGGAATTATCTATATCGCCATCTGTATAAACACGGAAATACCTTCACAGTCATCTGTATAAACACGGAAATATCTACACCACTGTCTCTATAAACATGGAAATAGCTACACTGCCATCAGGATAATCTTGGAAATATCTACACGGCCGTCTCTATAAACATGGAAATATCTACACCTCCATCTGAATAAACATGGAAATATCTACACCGCTATCTGTGAAAAGATGGAAATATCTACACCGCAATCTGTGCAAAATGGAAATATCTACATGACTATCTGAGTAAACCTGGAAATATCTACACCGCAATCTGTGCAAAGATGGAAATAGCTACACCGCTCTCTGTGTAAACATGGAAATACCTACACCGCTATCTGTATAAACATGGAAATATCTACACCGCTATCTGTATAAACATGGAAATATCTACGCCGCCATCTGTATAAACAGGGAAATATCTACAGCTACATCTGAATAAACATGGAAATATCTACACCGCTATCTGTATAAATATGGAAATATCTACACTGCTATCTCTATAAACGTGGAAATATCTCCACCGCTATCTGTATAAAAATGGAAATATCTGTACCGCTATCTGTAAAACCTGGAAATGTATACACCGCAGTCTGTATAAACATGGATACATCTCCACCGCTATCTGTATAAACATGGAAATATCTCCACCACTATCTCTATTAACATGGAAATGTCTACACCCCTATCTGTGTAAACATGGAAATAACTTCATGGCTATCTCTATAAACATGGAAATATCTACACAGACATCAGTATAAACATGGAAATATCTACACAGTCATCTGTATAAACATGGAAATATCTACAAAGCCATCTGTATAAACGTGGAAATATCTACACAGCCATCTGTATAAACATGGAAATATCTACACAGCCATCTCTATAAACATGGAAATATCTACACTGATATCTGTATAAACATGGAAATAGCCACACCACTGTCTGTGTAAACATGGAAATAACTTCACCGTTATCTGTATAAACAAGGAAATATATACAGAGCTATCTGTATAAACATTGAAATATCTCCAACGATATCTGTATAAACATGGAAATATCTACACCGATATCTGTTTAAACATGGAAATATTTACACCGCTATCTACATGAACGTGGAAATATCTACACTGCTTTCTGTATAAACATGGAAATATCCCCACCGCTATCTCTATAAACATGGAAATATCTACAGCGTATCTGTATAAACATGGAAATATCTACAATGTTTTCTGTATAAACATGGAAATATCTACAGCGCTATCTGCATAAATATGGAAATATCTACACCGCTATCTCTATAAACTTGGAAATGTCTACATCATTATCTGCATAAACTTGGAAATATCTACTTGGCTATCTCTATAAACATGGAATTATCTATATCGCCATCTGTATAAACACGGAAATACCTTCACAGTCATCTGTATAAACACGGAAATATCTACACCACTGTCTCTATAAACATGGAAATAGCTACACTGCCATCAGGATAATCATGGAAATATCTACACAGCCATCTCTATAAACATGGAAATATCTACACCTCCATCTGAATAAACATGGAAATATCTACACCGCTATCTGTGAATAGATGGAAATATCTACACCGCAATCTGTGCAAAATGGAAATATCTACACGACTATCTGAGTAAACCTGGAAATATCTACACCGCAATCTGTGCAAAGATGGAAATAGCTACACCGCTCTCTGTGTAAACATGGAAATACCTACACCGCTATCTGTATAAACATGGAAATATCTACACCGCTATCTGTATAAACATGGAAATATCTACACCACTATCTGTATAAACATGCAAATATCTACACCGTTGTCTACATAAACTTGGAAATCTCTACAAGGCTATCACTATAAATGTGGAAATATCAACACAGCTGTCTCTATAAACATGGAAATATCTACACTGCCATCAGGATAATCATGGAAATATCTACACAGCCGTCTCTATAAACATGGAAATATCTACACCTCCATCTGTATAAACATGGAAATATCTACACCGCTATCTGTGAAAAGATGGAAATATCTACACCGCAATCTGTGCAAAGATGGAAATATCTACACGACTATCTGTGTAAACCTGGAAATATCTACACCGCAATCTGTGCAAAGATGGGAATAGCTACACCGCTCTCTGTGTAAACATGGAAATACCTACACCGCTATCTGTATAAACATGGAAATATCTACACCGCTATCTGTATAAACATGGAAATACCTACGCCGCCATCTGTATAAACAGGGAGATATCTACACCTACATCTGAATAAACATGGAAATATCTACACCGCTATCTGTATAAATATGGAAATATCTACACCGCTATCTCTGTAAACTTGGAAATGTCTACACCGTTATCTGCATAAACTTGGAAATACCTACTTGGCTATCTCTGTAAACTTGGAAATGTCTACACCGTTATCTGCATAAACTTGGAAATACCTACTTGGCTATCTCTATAAACATGGAATTATCTACACTGCCATCTGTATAAACACGGAAATACCTTCACAGTCATCTGTATAAACACGGATATATATACACCACTATCTGTATAAACATGGAAATATCCACACTGCCATCAGGATAATCATGGAAATATCTAAACAGCCGTCTCTATAAACATGGAAATATCTACACCTCCATCTGTATAAATATGGAAATATCTACACCGATATCTGTATAAACATGGAAGTATCTACACCGCTATCTGTATAAACATGGAAATATGTACGTCGCCATCTGTATAAACAGGGAAATATCTACACCTACATCTGAATAAACATGGAAATATCTACACCGCTATCTGTATAAATATGGAAATATCTACACCGCTATCTCTGTAAACTTGGAAATGTCTACACCGTTATCTGCATAAACTTGGAAATACCTACTTGGCTATCTCTGTAAACTTGGAAATGTCTACACCGTTATCTGCATAAACTTGGAAATACCTACTTGGCTATCTCTATAAACATGGAATTATCTACACTGCCATCTGTATAAACACGGAAATACCTTCACAGTCATCTGTATAAACACGGATATATATACACCACTATCTGTATAAACATGGAAATATCCACACTGCCATCAGGATAATCATGGAAATATCTAAACAGCCGTCTCTATAAACATGGAAATATCTACACCTCCATCTGTATAAATATGGAAATATCTACACCGATATCTGTATAAACATGGAAGTATCTACACCGCTATCTGTATAAACATGGAAATATGTACGTCGCCATCTGTATAAACAGGGAAATATCTACACCTACATCTGAATAAACATGGAAATATCTACACCGCTATCTGTATAAATATGGAAATATCTACACCGCTATCTCTATATACATGGAAATAACTCCACCGCTATCTGTATAAAAACGGAAATATCTGTACCGCTATCTGTAAAACCTGGAAATATATACAGCGCAGTCTGTATAAACATGGATATATCTCCACCGCTCTCTGTATAAACATGGAAATATCTCCACCACTATCTCTATAAACATGGAAATATCTATAACACTATCTGTGAAAACATGGAAATATCTACACAGCTATCTGTGTAAATATGAAAGATTTACACCGCTATCTGTGTAAGGATGGAAATACCTACTCCGCAATCAGAGCAAATATGGAAATATCTACACAGCAATCGTTGTAAACATGGAAATATCTACACAGCGATCTGTATAAACATGGAAATATCTACACAGCAATCGCTGTAACCATGGAAATATCTACACAGCTATCTGTATAAACATGGAAAAATCTACACCACTGTCTGTAAAAACATGGAAATATCGACACCACGATCTCTATAAACATGGAAATATCTACATCGCTATCTGTATAAACATGGAAATATCTGCATCGCTATCAGTATAAACATGGAAATATCTACATCGCTATCTCTATAAACATGGAAATATCTACACCGCTATCTTAATAAACATGGAAACATCTACACTGCTATCTGTATAAACATGGAAATATCTACACCACTATCTGTATAAACATGGAAATATCTACAGCGCTATCTGCATAAACATGGAAATATCTCCACCACTACCTCTATAAACATGGAAATGTCTACACAGACATCAGTATAAACATGGAAATATCTACACTGTCATCTGTATAAACATGGAAATATCTACACAGTCATCTGTATAAACATGGAAATATCTACACAGCCATCTCTATAAACATGGAAATATCTACACAGCCATCTCTATAAACATGGAAATATCTACACCGCTATCTACATGAACGTGGAAATATCTACACTGCTTTCTGTATAAACATGGAAATATCCCCACCGCTATCTCTATAAACATGGAAATATCTACAGCGCTATCTGTATAAACATGGAAATATCTACAATGCTTTCTGTATAAACATGGAAATATCTACAGCGCTATCTGCATAAATATGGAAATATCTACACCGCTATCTCTATAAACTTGGAAATGTCTACACCATTATCTGCATAAACTTGGAAATATCTACTTGGCTATCTCTATAAACATGGAATTATCTATATCGCCATCTGTATAAACACGGAAATACCTTCACAGTCATCTGTATAAACACGGAAATATCTACACCACTGTCTCTATAAACATGGAAATAGCTACACTGCCATCAGGATAATCTTGGAAATATCTACACGGCCGTCTCTATAAACATGGAAATATCTACACCTCCATCTGAATAAACATGGAAATATCTACACCGCTATCTGTGAAAAGATGGAAATATCTACACCGCAATCTGTGCAAAATGGAAATATCTACATGACTATCTGAGTAAACCTGGAAATATCTACACCGCAATCTGTGCAAAGATGGAAATAGCTACACCGCTCTCTGTGTAAACATGGAAATACCTACACCGCTATCTGTATAAACATGGAAATATCTACACCGCTATCTGTATAAACATGGAAATATCTACGCCGCCATCTGTATAAACAGGGAAATATCTACAGCTACATCTGAATAAACATGGAAATATCTACACCGCTATCTGTATAAATATGGAAATATCTACACTGCTATCTCTATAAACGTGGAAATATCTCCACCGCTATCTGTATAAAAATGGAAATATCTGTACCGCTATCTGTAAAACCTGGAAATGTATACACCGCAGTCTGTATAAACATGGATACATCTCCACCGCTATCTGTATAAACATGGAAATATCTCCACCACTATCTCTATTAACATGGAAATGTCTACACCCCTATCTGTGTAAACATGGAAATAACTTCATGGCTATCTCTATAAACATGGAAATATCTACACAGACATCAGTATAAACATGGAAATATCTACACAGTCATCTGTATAAACATGGAAATATCTACAAAGCCATCTGTATAAACGTGGAAATATCTACACAGCCATCTGTATAAACATGGAAATATCTACACAGCCATCTCTATAAACATGGAAATATCTACACTGATATCTGTATAAACATGGAAATAGCCACACCACTGTCTGTGTAAACATGGAAATAACTTCACCGTTATCTGTATAAACAAGGAAATATATACAGAGCTATCTGTATAAACATTGAAATATCTCCAACGATATCTGTATAAACATGGAAATATCTACACCGATATCTGTTTAAACATGGAAATATTTACACCGCTATCTACATGAACGTGGAAATATCTACACTGCTTTCTGTATAAACATGGAAATATCCCCACCGCTATCTCTATAAACATGGAAATATCTACAGCGTATCTGTATAAACATGGAAATATCTACAATGTTTTCTGTATAAACATGGAAATATCTACAGCGCTATCTGCATAAATATGGAAATATCTACACCGCTATCTCTATAAACTTGGAAATGTCTACATCATTATCTGCATAAACTTGGAAATATCTACTTGGCTATCTCTATAAACATGGAATTATCTATATCGCCATCTGTATAAACACGGAAATACCTTCACAGTCATCTGTATAAACACGGAAATATCTACACCACTGTCTCTATAAACATGGAAATAGCTACACTGCCATCAGGATAATCATGGAAATATCTACACAGCCATCTCTATAAACATGGAAATATCTACACCTCCATCTGAATAAACATGGAAATATCTACACCGCTATCTGTGAATAGATGGAAATATCTACACCGCAATCTGTGCAAAATGGAAATATCTACACGACTATCTGAGTAAACCTGGAAATATCTACACCGCAATCTGTGCAAAGATGGAAATAGCTACACCGCTCTCTGTGTAAACATGGAAATACCTACACCGCTATCTGTATAAACATGGAAATATCTACACCGCTATCTGTATAAACATGGAAATATCTACACCACTATCTGTATAAACATGCAAATATCTACACCGTTGTCTACATAAACTTGGAAATCTCTACAAGGCTATCACTATAAATGTGGAAATATCAACACAGCTGTCTCTATAAACATGGAAATATCTACACTGCCATCAGGATAATCATGGAAATATCTACACAGCCGTCTCTATAAACATGGAAATATCTACACCTCCATCTGTATAAACATGGAAATATCTACACCGCTATCTGTGAAAAGATGGAAATATCTACACCGCAATCTGTGCAAAGATGGAAATATCTACACGACTATCTGTGTAAACCTGGAAATATCTACACCGCAATCTGTGCAAAGATGGGAATAGCTACACCGCTCTCTGTGTAAACATGGAAATACCTACACCGCTATCTGTATAAACATGGAAATATCTACACCGCTATCTGTATAAACATGGAAATACCTACGCCGCCATCTGTATAAACAGGGAGATATCTACACCTACATCTGAATAAACATGGAAATATCTACACCGCTATCTGTATAAATATGGAAATATCTACACCGCTATCTCTGTAAACTTGGAAATGTCTACACCGTTATCTGCATAAACTTGGAAATACCTACTTGGCTATCTCTGTAAACTTGGAAATGTCTACACCGTTATCTGCATAAACTTGGAAATACCTACTTGGCTATCTCTATAAACATGGAATTATCTACACTGCCATCTGTATAAACACGGAAATACCTTCACAGTCATCTGTATAAACACGGATATATATACACCACTATCTGTATAAACATGGAAATATCCACACTGCCATCAGGATAATCATGGAAATATCTAAACAGCCGTCTCTATAAACATGGAAATATCTACACCTCCATCTGTATAAATATGGAAATATCTACACCGATATCTGTATAAACATGGAAGTATCTACACCGCTATCTGTATAAACATGGAAATATGTACGTCGCCATCTGTATAAACAGGGAAATATCTACACCTACATCTGAATAAACATGGAAATATCTACACCGCTATCTGTATAAATATGGAAATATCTACACCGCTATCTCTATATACATGGAAATAACTCCACCGCTATCTGTATAAAAACGGAAATATCTGTACCGCTATCTGTAAAACCTGGAAATATATACAGCGCAGTCTGTATAAACATGGATATATCTCCACCGCTCTCTGTATAAACATGGAAATATCTCCACCACTATCTCTATAAACATGGAAATATCTATAACACTATCTGTGAAAACATGGAAATATCTACACAGCTATCTGTGTAAATATGAAAGATTTACACCGCTATCTGTGTAAGGATGGAAATACCTACTCCGCAATCAGAGCAAATATGGAAATATCTACACAGCAATCGTTGTAAACATGGAAATATCTACACAGCGATCTGTATAAACATGGAAATATCTACACAGCAATCGCTGTAACCATGGAAATATCTACACAGCTATCTGTATAAACATGGAAAAATCTACACCACTGTCTGTAAAAACATGGAAATATCGACACCACGATCTCTATAAACATGGAAATATCTACATCGCTATCTGTATAAACATGGAAATATCTGCATCGCTATCAGTATAAACATGGAAATATCTACATCGCTATCTCTATAAACATGGAAATATCTACACCGCTATCTTAATAAACATGGAAACATCTACACTGCTATCTGTATAAACATGGAAATATCTACACCACTATCTGTATAAACATGGAAATATCTACAGCGCTATCTGCATAAACATGGAAATATCTCCACCACTACCTCTATAAACATGGAAATGTCTACACAGACATCAGTATAAACATGGAAATATCTACACTGTCATCTGTATAAACATGGAAATATCTACACAGTCATCTGTATAAACATGGAAATATCTACACAGCCATCTCTATAAACATGGAAATATCTACACAGCCATCTCTATAAACATGGAAATATCTACACCGCTATCTACATGAACGTGGAAATATCTACACTGCTTTCTGTATAAACATGGAAATATCCCCACCGCTATCTCTATAAACATGGAAATATCTACAGCGCTATCTGTATAAACATGGAAATATCTACAATGCTTTCTGTATAAACATGGAAATATCTACAGCGCTATCTGCATAAATATGGAAATATCTACACCGCTATCTCTATAAACTTGGAAATGTCTACACCATTATCTGCATAAACTTGGAAATATCTACTTGGCTATCTCTATAAACATGGAATTATCTATATCGCCATCTGTATAAACACGGAAATACATTCACAGTCATCTGTATAAACACGGAAATATCTACACCACTGTCTCTATAAACATGGAAATAGCTACACTGCCATCAGGATAATCTTGGAAATATCTACACGGCCGTCTCTATAAACATGGAAATATCTACACCTCCATCTGAATAAACATGGAAATATCTACACAGTCATCTGTATAAACATGGAAATATCTACACAGCCATCTCTATAAACATGGAAATATCTACACAGCCATCTCTATAAACATGGAAATATCTACACCGCTATCTACATGAACGTGGAAATATCTACACTGCTTTCTGTATAAACATGGAAATATCCCCACCGCTATCTCTATAAACATGGAAATATCTACAGCGCTATCTGTATAAACATGGAAATATGTACAATGCTTTCTGTATAAACATGGAAATATCTACAGCGCTATCTGCATAAATATGGAAATATCTACACCGCTATCTCTATAAACTTGGAAATGTCTACACCATTATCTGCATAAACTTGGAAATATCTACTTGGCTATCTCTATAAACATGGAATTATCTATATCGCCATCTGTATAAACACGGAAATACCTTCACAGTCATCTGTATAAACACGGAAATATCTACACCACTGTCTCTATAAACATGGAAATAGCTACACTGCCATCAGGATAATCTTGGAAATATCTACACGGCCGTCTCTATAAACATGGAAATATCTACACCTCCATCTGAATAAACATGGAAATATCTACACCGCTATCTGTGAAAAGATGGAAATATCTACACCGCAATCTGTGCAAAATGGAAATATCTACATGACTATCTGAGTAAACCTGGAAATATCTACACCGCAATCTGTGCAAAGATGGAAATAGCTACACCGCTCTCTGTGTAAACATGGAAATACCTACACCGCTATCTGTATAAACATGGAAATATCTACACCGCTATCTGTATAAACATGGAAATATCTACGCCGCCATCTGTATAAACAGGGAAATATCTACAGCTACATCTGAATAAACATGGAAATATCTACACCGCTATCTGTATAAATATGGAAATATCTACACTGCTATCTCTATAAACGTGGAAATATCTCCACCGCTATCTGTATAAAAATGGAAATATCTGTACCGCTATCTGTAAAACCTGGAAATGTATACACCGCAGTCTGTATAAACATGGATACATCTCCACCGCTATCTGTATAAACATGGAAATATCTCCACCACTATCTCTATTAACATGGAAATGTCTACACCCCTATCTGTGTAAACATGGAAATAACTTCATGGCTATCTCTATAAACATGGAAATATCTACACAGACATCAGTATAAACATGGAAATATCTACACAGTCATCTGTATAAACATGGAAATATCTACAAAGCCATCTGTATAAACGTGGAAATATCTACACAGCCATCTGTATAAACATGGAAATATCTACACAGCCATCTCTATAAACATGGAAATATCTACACTGATATCTGTATAAACATGGAAATAGCCACACCACTGTCTGTGTAAACATGGAAATAACTTCACCGTTATCTGTATAAACAAGGAAATATATACAGAGCTATCTGTATAAACATTGAAATATCTCCAACGATATCTGTATAAACATGGAAATATCTACACCGATATCTGTTTAAACATGGAAATATCTACACCGCTATCTACATGAACATGGAAATATCTACACTGCTTTCTGTATAAACATGAAAATATCCCCACCGCTATCTCTATAAACATGGAAATATCTACACCGCTATCTGTATAAACATGGAAATATTTACACCACTATCTGTATAAACATGGAAATATTTACACCGCTATCTGTATAAACGTAGATATATATACACCGCTATCTCTATAAACATGGAAATATCTACACCACTGTCTGCATAAACCTGAAAGTATCTACACCGCTATCTCTACAAACATAGAAATATCTACACCGCTGTCTCTATAAACATGGAAATATCTACAGTAATATCTGAATAAACATGCAAATATCTACACCGCTGTCTCTATAAACATGGAAATATCTACACTGCTATGTGTATAAACATGGAAATATCTACACCGCTGTCTCTAAAAACATGGAAATATCTACACCGCTGTATCTATAAACATGCAAATATCTACACCGTTGTCTACATAAACTTGGAAATCTCTACACGGCTATCTCTATAAATGTGGAAATATCTACACCGCTGTCTCTATAAACATGGAAATATCTACACCTCCATCTGTATAAACATGGAAATATCTACACCGCTATCTGTGAAAAGATGGAAATATCTACACCGCAATCTGTGCAAAGATGGAAATATCTACACGACTATCTGTGTAAACCTGGAAATATCTACACCGCAATCTGTGCAAAGATGGGAATAGCTACACCGCTCTCTGTGTAAACATGGAAATACCTACACCGCTATCTGTATAAACATGGAAATATCTACACCGCTATCTGTATAAACATGGAAATACTTACGCCGCCATCTGTATAAACAGGGAAATATCTACACCTACATCTGAATAAACATGGAAATATCTACACCGCTATCTGTATAAATATGGAAATATCTACACCGCTATCTCTATAAACTTGGAAATGTCTACACCGTTATCTGCATAAACTTGGAAATACCTACTTGGCTATCTCTATAAACATGGAATTATCTACACCGCCATCTGTATAAACACGGAAATACCTTCACAGTCATCTGTATAAACACGGATATATCTACACCACTATCTGTATAAACATGGAAATATCCACACTGCCATCAGGATAATCATGGAAATATCTAAACAGCCGTCTCTATAAACATGGAAATATCTACACCTCCATCTGTATAAATATGGAAATATCTACACCGATATCTGTATAAACATGGAAATATCTACACCGCTATCTGTATAAACATGGAAATATGTACGTCGCCATCTGTATAAACAGGGAAATATCTACACCTGCATCTGAATAAACATGGAAATATCTACACCGCTATCTGTATAAATATGGAAATATCTACACCGCTATCTCTATAAACATGGAAATAACTCCACCGCTATCTGTATAAAAACGGAAATATCTGTACCGCTATCTGTAAAACCTGGAAATATATACAGCGCAGTCTGTATAAACATGGATATATCTCCACCGCTCTCTGTATAAACATGGAAATATCTCCACCACTATCTCTATAAACATGGAAATATCTATAACACTATCTGTGAAAACATGGAAATATCTACACAGCTATCTGTGTAAATATGAAAGATTTACACCGCTATCTGTGTAAGGATGGAAATACCTACTCCGCAATCAGAGCAAATATGGAAATATCTACACAGCAATCGTTGTAAACATGGAAATATCTACACAGCGATCTGTATAAACATGGAAATATCTACACAGCAATCGCTGTAACCATGGAAATATCTACACAGCTATCTGTATAAACATGGAAAAATCTACACCACTGTCTGTAAAAACATGGAAATATCGACACCACGATCTCTATAAACATGGAAATATCTACATCGCTATCTGTATAAACATGGAAATATCTGCATCGCTATCAGTAAAAACATGGAAATATCTACATCGCTATCTCTATAAACATGGAAATATCTACACCGCTATCTTAATAAACATGGAAACATCTACACTGCTATCTGTATAAACATGGAAATATCTACACCACTATCTGTATAAACATGGAAATATCTACAGCGCTATCTGCATAAACATGGAAATATCTCCACCACTACCTCTATAAACATGGAAATGTCTACACCCCTATCTGTGTAAACATGGAAATACCTTCATGGCTATCTCTATAAACATGGAAATATCTACACAGACATCAGTATAAACATGGAAATATCTACACAGTCATCTGTATAAACATGGAAATATCTACACAGTCATCTGTATAAACATGGAAACATCTACACAGCCATCTCTATAAACATGGAAATATCTACACAGCCATCTCTATAAACATGGAAATATCTACACTGCTATCTGTATAAACATGGAAATAGCCACACCACTGTCTGTGTAAACATGGAAATACCTTCACCGTTATCTGTATAAACAAGGAAATATCTACAGAGCTATCTGTATAAACATGGAAATATCTACACCGATATCTGTTTAAACATGGAAATATCTACACCGCTATCTACATGAACATGGAAATATCTACACTGCTTTCTGTATAAACATAGAAATATCCCCACCTCTATCTCTATAAACATGGAAATATCTACACCGCTATCTGTACAAACATGGATATATTTACACCACTATCTGTATAAACATGGAAATATTTACACCGCTATCTGTATAAACGTGGATATATCTACACCGCTATCTCTATAAACATGGAAATATCTACACCACTTTCTGTATAAACCTGAAAGTATCTACACCGCTATCTCTATAAACATAGAAATATCTACACCGCTGTCTGTATAAACATGGAAATATCTACAGAAATATCTGTATAAACATGCAAATATCTACACCGCTGTCTCTATAAACATGGAAATATCTACACTGCTATGTTTATAAACATGGAAATATCTACACCGCTGTCTCTAAAAACATGGACATATCTACACCGCTGTATCTATAAACATGCAAATATCTACACCGTTGTCTACATAAACTTGGAAATCTCTACAAGGTTATCACTATAAATGTGGAAATATCTACACCGCTGTCTCTATAAACATGGAAATATCTACACTGCCATCAGGATAATCATGGAAATATCTACACAGCCGTCTCTATAAACATGGAAATATCTACACCTGCATCTGTATAAACATCGAAATATCTACACCGCTATCTGTGAAAAGATGGAAATATCTACACCGCAATCTGTGCAAAGATGGAAATATCTACACGACTATCTGTGTAAACCTGGAAATATCTACACCGCAATCTGTGCAAAGATGGGAATAGCTACACCGCTCTCTGTGCAAACATGGAAATACCTACACCGCTATCTATATAAACATGGAAATATCTACACCGCTATCTGTATAAACATGGAAATATCTACACCGACATCTGTATAAACAGGGAAATATCTACACCTACATCTGAATAAACATGGAAATATCTACACCGCTATCTGTATAAATATGGAAATATCTACACTGCTATCCCTATAAACATGGAAATATCTCCACCGCTATCTGTATAAAAATGGAAATATCTGTACCGCTATCTGTAAAACCTGGAAATATTTACAACGCAGTCTGTATAAAAATGGATACATCTCCACCGCTATCTGTATAAACATGGAAATATCTCCACCACTATCTCTGTAAACATGGAAATGTCTACACCCCTATCTGTGTAAACATGGAAATACCTTCATGGCTATCTCTATAAACATGGAAATATCTACACAGACATCAGTATAAACATGGAAATATCTACACAGTCATCTGTATAAACATGGAAATATCTACACAGCCATCTGTATAAACATGGAAATATCTACACAGTCATCTCTATAAACATGGAAATATCTACACTGCTATCTGTATAAACATGGAAATAGCCACACCACTGTCTGTGTAAACATGGAAATAACTTCACCGTTATCTGTATAAACAAGGAAATATCTACAGAGCTATCTGTATAAACATTGAAATATCTCCAACGATATCTGTATAAACATGGAAATATCTACACCGTTATCTGTTTAAACATGGAAATATCTACACCGCTCTCTACATGAACATGGAAATATCTACACTGCTTTCTGTATAAACATGGAAATATCCCCACCGTTATCTCTATAAACTTGGAAATATCTACAGCGATATCTGTATAAACATGGAAATATCTACACCGCTATCTGTATAAACATGGAAATATCTACAGTGCTATCTGCATAAATATGGAAATATCTACACCGCTATCTCTATAAACTTGGAAATGTCCACACCGTTTCTGCATAAACTTGGAAATATCTACTTCGCTATCTCTATAAACATGGAATTATCTATACCGCCATCTGTATAAACACGGAAATACCTTCACAGTCATCTGTATAAACACGGAAATATCTACACCACTATCTGTATAAACATGGAAATATCTACACTGCCATCAGGATAATCATGGAAATATCTACACAGCCGTCTCTATAAACATGGAAATATCTACACTGCTATGTGTATAAACATGGAAATATCTACACCGCTGTCTCTAAAAACATGGAAATATCTACACCGCTGTATCTATAAACATGCAAATATCTACACCGTTGTCTACATAAACTTGGAAATCTCTACACGGCTATCTCTATAAATGTGGAAATATCTACACCGCTGTCTCTATAAACATGGAAATATCTACACCTCCATCTGTATAAACATGGAAATATCTACACCGCTATCTGTGAAAAGATGGAAATATCTACACCGCAATCTGTGCAAAGATGGAAATATCTACACGACTATCTGTGTAAACCTGGAAATATCTTCACCGCAATCTGTGAAAAGATGGGAATAGCTACACTGCTCTCTGTGTAAACATGGAAATACCTACACCGCTATCTGTATAAACATGGAAATATCTACACCGCTATCTGTATAAACATGGAAATATCTATGCCGCCATCTGTATAAACAGGGAAATATCTACACCTACATCTGAATAAACATGGAAATATCTACACCGCTATCTGTATAAATATGGAAATATCTACACCGCTATCTCTATAAACTTGGAAATGTCTACACCGTTATCTGCATAAACTTGGAAATACCTACTTGGCTATCTCTATAAACATGGAATTATCTACACCGCCATCTGTATAAACACGGAAATAACTTCACAGTCATCTGTATGAACACGGATATATCTACACCACTATCTGTATAAATATGGAAATATCCTCACTGCCATCAGGATAATCATGGAAATATCTACACAGCCGTCTCTATAAACATGGAAATATCTACACCTCCATCTGTATAAATATGGAAATATCTACACCGATATCTGTAAAACATGGAAATATCTATACCGCTGTCTGTATAAACATGGAAATATGTACGTCGCCATCTGTATAAACAGGGAAATATCTTTACCTACATCTGAATAAACATGGAAATATCTACACCGTTATCTGTTTAAACATGGAAATATCTACACCGCTCTCTACATGAACATGGAAATATCTACACTGCTTTCTGTATAAACATGGAAATATCCTCACCGTTATCTCTATAAACTTGGAAATATCTACAGCGATATCTGTATAAACATGGAAATATCTACACCGCTATCTGTATAAACATGGAAATATTTACAGTGCTATCTGCATAAATATGGAAATATCTACACCGCTATCTCTATAAACTTGGAAATGTCCACACCGTTATCTGCATAAACTTGGAAATATCTACTTGGCTATCTCTATAAACATGGAATTATCTATACCGCCATCTGTATAAACACGGAAATACCTTCACAGTCATCTGTATAAACACGGAAATATCTACACCACTATCTGTATAAACATGGAAATATCTACACTGCCATCAGGATAATCATGGAAATATCTACACAGCCGTCTCTATAAACATGGAAATATCTACACCTCCATCTGTATAAACATGGAAATATCTACACCGCTATCTGTGAAAAGATGGAAACATCTACACCGCAATCTGTGCAAAGATGGAAATATCTACACGACTATCTGTGTAAACCTGGAAATATCTACACCGCAATCTGTGCAAAGATGAAAATAGCTACACCGCTCTCTGTGTAAACATGGAAATACCTACACCGCTATCTGTATAAACATGGAAATATCTACACCGCTATCTGTATAAACATGGAAATATCTACGCCTCCATCTGTATAAACAGGGAAATATCTACACCTACATCTGAATAAACATGGAAATATCTACACCGCTATCTGTATAAATATGGAAATGTCTACACTGCTATCTCTATAAACATGGAAATATCTCCACCGCTATCTGTATAAAAATGGAAATATCTGTACCGCTATCTGTAAAACCTGGAAATATATACACCGCAGTCTGTATAAACATGGGTATATCTCCACCGCTATCTGTATGAACATGGAAATATCTCCACAACTATCTCTATAAACATGGAAATGTCTACACCACTATCTGTGTAAACATGGAAATACCTTCATGGCTATCTCTATAAACATGGAAATATCTACACAGACATCAGTATAAACATGAAAATATCTACACAGTCATCTGTATAAACATGGAAATATCTACACAGTCATCTGTATAAACATGGAAGTATCTACACAGCCATCTGTATAAACATGGAAATACCTACACAGCCATCTCTGTAAACATGGAAATATCTACACTGCTATGTGTATAAACATGGAAATAGCCACACCACTGTCTGTGTAAACATGGAAATAACTTCACCGTTATCTGTATAAACAAGGAAATATCTACAGAGCTATCTGTATAAACATTGAAATATCTCCAACGATATCTGTATAAACATGGAAATATCTACACCGATATCTGTTTAAACATGGAAATATCTACACCGCTATCTACATGAACGTGGAAATATCTACACTGCTTTCTGTATAAACATGGAAATATCCCCACCGCTATCTCTATAAACATGGAAATATCTACAGCGCTATCTGTATAAACATGGAAATATCTACAATGCTTTCTGTATAAACATGGAAATATCTACAGCGCTATCTGCATAAATATGGAAATATCTACACCGCTATCTCTATAAACTTGGAAATGTCTACACCATTATCTGCATAAACTTGGAAATATCTACTTGGCTATCTCTATAAACATGGAATTATCTATATCGCCATCTGTATAAACACGGAAATACCTTCACAGTCATCTGTATAAACACGGAAATATCTACACCACTGTCTCTATAAACATGGAAATAGCTACACTGCCATCAGGATAATCATGGAAATATCTACACAGCCGTCTCTATAAACATGGAAATATCTACACCTCCATCTGAATAAACATGGACATATCTACACCGCTATCTGTGAAAAGATGGAAATAACTACACCGCAATCTGTGCAAAGATGGAAATATCTACACGACTATCTGAGTAAACCTGGAAATATCTACACCGCAATCTGTGCAAAGATGGAAATAGCTACACCGCTCTCTGTGTAAACATGGAAATACCTACACCGCTATCTGTATAAACATGGAAATATCTACACCGCTATCTGTATAAACATGGAAATATCTACGCCGCCATCTGTATAAACAGGGAAATATCTACAGCTACATCTGAATAAACATGGAAATATCTACACTGCTATCTGTATAAATATGGAAATATCTACACTGCTATCTCTATAAACGTGGAAATATCTCCACCGCTATCTGTATAAAAATGGAAATATCTGTACCGCTATCTGTAAAACCTGGAAATATATACACCGCAGTCTGTATAAACATGGATACATCTCCACCGCTATCTGTATAAACATGGAAATATCTCCACCACTATCTCTATAAACATGGAAATGTCTACACCCCTATCTGTGTAAACATGGAAATACCTTCATGGCTATCTCTATAAACATGGAAATATCTACACAGACATCAGTATAAACATGGAAATATCTACACAGTCATCTGTATAAACATGGAAATATCTACACAGTCATCTGTATAAACATGGAAGTATCTACACAGCCATCTGTATAAACATGGAAATATCTACACAGCCATCTCTGTAAACATGGAAATATCTACACTGCTATCTGTATAAACATGGAAATAGCCACAACAATGTCTGTGTAAACATGGAAATAACTTCACCGTTATCTGTATAAACAAGGAAATATATACAGAGCTATCTGTATAAACATTGAAATATCTCCAAAGATATCTGTATAAACATGGAAATACCTACACCGATATCTGTTTAAACATGGAAATATCTACACCGCTATCTACATGAACATGGAAATATCTACACTGCTTTCTGTATAAACATGGAAATATCCCCACCGCTATCTCTATAAACATGGAAATATCTACACCGCTGTCTGTATAAACATGGAAATATTAACACCACTATCTGTATAAACATGGAAATATTTACACCACTATCTGTATAAACGTAGATATATATACACCGCTATCTCTATAAACATGGAAATATCTACACCACTGTCTGTATAAACCTGAAAGTACCTACACCGGTATCTCTATAAACATAGAAATATCTACACCGCTGTCTCTATAAACATGGAAATATCTACAGTAATATCTGAATAAACATGCAAATATCTACACCGCTGTCTCTATAAACATGGAAATATCTACACTGCTATGTGTATAAACATGGAAATATCTACACCGCTGTCTCTAAAAACATGGAAATATCTACACCGCTGTATCTATAAACATGCAAATATCTACACCGTTGTCTACATAAACTTGGAAATCTATACACGGCTATCTCTATAAATGTGGAAATATCTACACCGCTGTCTCTGTAAACATGGAAATATCTACACCTCCATCTGTATAAACATGGAAATATCTACACCGCTATTTGTGCAAAGATGGAAATATCTACATGACTATCTGTGTAAACCTGGAAATATCTACACCGCAATCTGTGCAAAGATGGGAATAGCTACACCGCTCTCTATGTAAACATGGAAACACCTACAAAGCTATCAGTATAAACATGGAAATCTCTACACCGCTATCTGTATAAACATGGAAATATCTACGCCGCCATCTGTATAAACAGGGAAATATCTACACCTACATCTGAATAAACATGGAAATATCTACACCGCTATCTGTATAAATATGGAAATATCTACACCGCTATCTCTATAAACTTGGAAATGTCTACACCGTTATCTGCATAAACTTGGAAATACCTACTTGGCTATCTCTATAAACATGGAATTATCTACACCGCCATCTGTATAAACACGGAAATACCTTCACAGTCATCTGTATAAACACGGATATATCTACACCACTATCTGTATAAACATGGAAATATCCACACTGCCATCAGGATAATCATGGAAATATCTACACAGCCGTCTCTATAAACATGGAAATATCTACACCTCCATCTGTGTAAATATGGAAATATCTACACCGATATCTGTATAAACATGGAAATATCTACACCGCTATCTGTATAAACATGGAAATATGTACGTTGCCATCTGTATAAACAGGGAAATATCTACACCTACATCTGAATAAACATGGAAATATCTACACCGCAATCTGTATAAATATGGAAATATCTACACCGCTATCTCTATAAACATGGAAATAACTCCACCGCTATCTGTATAAAAACGGAAATATCTGTACCGCTATCTGTAAAAACCTGGAAATATATACAGCGCAGTCTGTATAAACATGGATATATCTCCACCGCTATCTGTATAAACATGGAAATATCTCCACCACTATCTCTATAAACATGGAAATATCTATAACACTATCTGTGAAAACATGGAAATATCTACACAGCTATCTGTGTAAATATGAAAGATTTACACCGCTATCTGTGTAAGGATGGAAATATCTACTCCGCAATCAGAGCAAATATGGAAATATCTACACAGCAATCGTTGTAAACATGGAAATATCTACACAGCGATCTGTATAAACATGGAAATATCTACACAGCAATCGCTGTAACCATGGAAATATCTACACAGCTATCTGTATAAACATGGAAATATCTACACCACTGTCTGTAAAAACATGGAAATACCGACACCACGATCTCTATAAACATGGAAATATCTACATCGCTATCTGTATAAACATGGAAATATCTGCATCGCTATCAGTATAAACATGGAAATATCTACATCGCTATCTCTATAAACATGGAAATATCTACACCGCTATCTTAATAAACATGGAAACATCTACACTGCTATCTGTATAAACATGGAAATATCTACACCACTATCTGTATAAACATGGAAATATCTACAGCGCCATCTGCATAAACATGGAAATATCTGCATCGCTATCAGTATAAACATGGAAATATCTACATCGCTATCTCTATAAACATGGAAATACCTACACCGCTATCTTAATAAACATGGAAACATCTACACTGCTATCTGTATAAACATGGAAATATCTACACCACTATCTGTATAAACATGGAAATATCTACAGCGCTATCTGCATAAACATGGAAATATCTCCACCACTACCTCTATAAACATGGAAATGTCTACACCCCTATCTGTGTAAACATGGAAATACCTTCATGGCTATCTCTATAAACATGGAAATATCTAAACAGACATCAGTATAAACATGGAAATATCTACACAGTCATCTGTATAAACATGGAAATATCTACACAGCCATCTGTATAAACATGGAAATATCTACACAGTCATCTCTATAAACATGGAAATATCTACACTGCTATCTGTATAAACATGGAAATAGCCACACCACTGTCTGTGTAAACATGGAAATACCTTCATCGTTATCTGTAAAAACAAGGAAATATCTACAGAGCTATCTGTATAAACATTGAAATATCTCCATGATATCTGTATAAACATGGAAATATCTACACCGTTATCTGCCTAAACATGGAAATATCTACACCGCTCCCTACATGAACATGGAAATATCTACACTGCTTTCTGTATAAACATGGAAATATCCCCACCGTTATCTCTATAAACTTGGAAATATCTACAGCGATATCTGTATAAACATGGAAATATCTACACCGCTATCTGTATAAACATGGAAATATCTACAGTGCTATCTGCATAAATATGGAAATATCTACACCGCTATCTCTATAAACTTGGAAATGTCCACACCGTTATCTGCATAAACTTGGAAATATCTACTTGGCTATCTCTATAAACATGGAATTATCTATACCGCCATCTGTATAAACACGGAAATACCTTCACAGTCATCTGTATAAACACGGAAATATCTACACCACTATCTGTATAAACATGGAAATATCTACACTGCCATCAGGATAATCATGGAAATATCTACACAGCCGTCTCTATAAACATGGAAATATCTACACCTCCATCTGTATAAACATGGAAATATCTACACCGCTATCTGTGAAAAGATGGAAATATCTACACCGCAATCTGTGCAAAGATGGAAATATCTACACGACTATCTGTGTAAACCTGGAAATATCTACACCGCAATCTGTGCAAAGATGAAAATAGCTACACAGCTATCAGTATAAACATGGAAATATCTACACCGCTATCTGTATAAACATGGAAATATCTACGCCTCCATCTGTATAAACAGGGAAATATCTACACCTACATCTGAATAAACATGGAAATATCTACACCGCTATCTGTATAAATATGGAAATGTCTACACTGCTATCTCTATAAACATGGAAATATCTACACCGCTATCTGTATAAAAATGGAAATATCTGTACCGCTATCTGTAAAACCTGGAAAAATATACACCGCAGTCTGTATAAACATGGATATATCTCCACCGCTATCTGTATGAAGATGGAAATATCTCCACCACTATCTCTATAAACATGGAAATGTCTACACCACTATCTGTGTAAACATGGAAATACATTCATGGCTATCTCTATAAACATGGAAATATCTACACAGACATCAGTATAAACATGGAAATATCTACACAGTCATCTGTATAAACATGGAAATATCTACACAGTCATCTGTATAAACGTGGAAATATCTACACAGCCATCTGTATAAACATGGAAATATCTACACAGCCATCTCTATAAACATGGAAATATCTACACTGATATCTGTATAAACATGGAAATAGCCACACCACTGTCTGTGTAAACATGGAAATAACTTCACCGTTATCTGTATAAACAAGGAAATATATACAGAGCTATCTGTATAAACATTGAAATATCTCCAACGATATCTGTATAAACATGGAAATATCTACACCGATATCTGTTTAAACATGGAAATATCTACACCGCTATCTACATGAACATGGAAATATCTACACTGCTTTCTGTATAAACATGGAAATATCCCCACCGCTATCTCTATGAACATGGAAATATCTACACCGCTATCTGTATAAACATGGAAATATTTACACCACTATCTGTATAAACATGGAAATATTTACACCGCTATCTGTATAAACGTGGATATATATACACCGCTATCTCTATAAACATGGAAATATTTACACCACTGTCTGTATAAACCTGAAAGTATCTACACCGCTATCTCTATAAACATAGAAATATCTACACCGCTGTCTCTATAAACATGGAAATATCTACAGTAATATCTGAATAAACATGCAAATATCTACACCGCTGTCTCTATAAACATGGAAATATCTACACTGCTATGTGTATAAACATGGAAATATCTACACCGCTGTCTCTAAAAACATGGAAATATCTACACCGCTGTATCTATAAACATGCAAATATCTACACCGTTGTCTACATAAACTTGGAAATCTCTACACGGCTATCTCTATAAATGTGGAAATATCTACACCGCTGTCTCTATAAACATGGAAATATCTACACCTCCATCTGTATAAACATGGAAATATCTACACCGCTATCTGTGAAAAGATGGAAATATCTACACCGCAATCTGTGCAAAGATGGAAATATCTACACGACTATCTGTGTAAACCTGGAAATATCTACACCGCAATCTGTGCAAAGATGGGAATAACTACACCGCTCTCTGTGTAAACATGGAAATACCTACACCGCTATCTGTATAAACATGGAAATATCTACACCGCTATCTGTATAAACATGGAAATATCTACGCCTCCATCTGTATAAACAGGGAAATATCTACACCTACATCTGAATAAACATGGAAATATCTACACCGCTATCTGTATAAATATGGAAATATCTACACCGCTATCTCTATAAACTTGGAAATGTCTACACCGTTATCTGCATAAACTTGGAAATACCTACTTGGCTATCTCTATAAACATGGAATTATCTACACCGCCATCTGTATAAACACGGAAATACCTTCACAGTCATCTGTATAAACACGGATATATCTACACCACTATCTGTATAAACATGGAAATATCCACACTGCCATCAGGATAATCATGGAAATATCTACACAGCCGTCTCTATAAACATGGAAATATCTACACCTCCATCTTTATAAATATGGAAATATCTACACCGATATCTGCATAAACATGGAAATATCTACACCGCTATCTGTATAAACATGGAAATATGTACGTCGCCATCTGTATAAACAGGGAAATATCTACACCTACGTCTGAATAAACATGGAAATATCTACACCGCTATCTGTATAAATATGGAAATATCTACACCGCTATCTCTATAAACATGGAAATAACTCCACCGCTATCTGTATAAAAACGGAAATATCTGTACCGCTATCTGTAAAACCTGGAAATATATACAGCGCAGTCTGTATAAACATGGATATATCTCCACCGCTATCTGTATAAACATGGAAATATCTCCACCACTATCTATATAAACATGGAAATATCTATAACACTATCTGTGAAAACATGGAAATATCTACACAGCTATCTGTGTAAACATGAAAGATTTACACCGCTATCTGTGTAAGGATGGAAATATCTACTCCGCAATCAGAGCAAATATGGAAATATCTACACAGCAATCGTTGTAAACATGGAAATATCTACACAGCGATCTGTATAAACATGGAAATATCTACACAGCAATCGCTGTAACCATGGAAATATCTACACAGCTATCTGTATAAACATGGAAATATCTACACCACTGTCTGTAAAAACATGGAAATACCGACACCACGATCTCTATAAACATGGAAATATCTACATCGCTATCTGTATAAACATGGAAATATCTGCATCGCTATCAGTATAAACATGGAAATATCTACATCGCTATCTCTATAAACATGGAAATATCTACACCGCTATCTTAATAAACATGGAAACATCTAGACTGCTATCTGTATAAACATGGAAATATCTACACCACTATCTGTATAAACATGGAAATATTTACAGCGCTATCTGCATAAACATGGAAATATCTCCACCACTACCTCTATAAACATGGAAATGTCTACACCCCTATCTGTGTAAACATGGAAATACCTTCATGGCTATCTCTATAAACATGGAAATATCTACACAGACATCAGTATAAACATGGAAATATCTACACAGTCATCTGTATAAACATGGAAATATCTACACAGTCATCTGTATAAACATGGAAATATCTACACAGCCATCTCTATAAACATGGAAGTATCTACACAGCCATCTCTAAAAACATGGAAATATCTACACTGCTATCTGTATAAACATGGAAATAGCCACACCACTGTCTGTGTAAACATGGAAATACCTTCACCGTTATCTTTATAAACAAGGAAATATCTACAGAGCTATCTGTATAAACATGGAAATATCTACACCGATATCTGTTTAAACATGGAAATATCTACACCGCTATCTACATGAACATGGAAATATCTACACTGCTTTCTGTATAAACATGGAAATATCCCCACCTCTATCTCTATAAACATGGAAATATCTACACCGCTATCTGTATAAACATGGATATATTTACACCACTATCTGTATAAACATGGAAATATTTACACCGCTATCTGTATAAACGTGGATATATCTACACCGCTATCTCTATAAACATGGAATTATCTACACCACTGTCTGTATAAACCTGAAAGTATCTACACCGCCATCTCTATAAACATAGAAATATCTACACCGCTGTCTGTATAAACATGGAAATATCTACAGAAATATGTGTATAAACATGCAAATATCTACACCGCTGTCTCTATAAACATGGAAATATCTACACTGCTATGTGTATAAACATGGAAATATGTACACCGCTGTCTCTAAAAACATGGAAATATCTACACCGCTGTATCTATAAACATGCAAATATCTACACCGTTGTCTACATAAACTTGGAAATCTCTACAAGGTTATCACTATAAATGTGGAAATATCTACACCGCTGTCTCTATAAACATGGAAATATCTACACTGCCATCAGGATAATCATGGAAATATCTACACAGCCGTCTCTATAAACATGGAAATATCTACACCTGCATCTGTATAAACATCGAAATATCTACACCGCTATCTGTGAAAAGATGGAAATATCTACACCGCAATCTGTGCAAAGATGGAAATATCTACACGACTATCTGTGTAAACCTGGAAATATCTACACCGCAATCTGTGCAAAGATGGGAATAGCTACACCGCTCTCTGTGCAAACATGGAAATACCTACACCGCTATCTATATAAACATGGAAATATCTACACCGCTATCTGTATAAACATGGAAATATCTACACCGACATCTGTATAAACAGGGAAATATCTACACCTACATCTGAATAAACATGGAAATATCTACACCGCTATCTGTATAAATATGGAAATATCTACACTGCTATCCCTATAAACATGGAAATATCTCCACCGCTATCTGTATAAAAATGGAAATATCTGTACCGCTATCTGTAAAACCTGGAAATATTTACAACGCAGTCTGTATAAAAATGGATACATCTCCACCGCTATCTGTATAAACATGGAAATATCTCCACCACTATCTCTGTAAACATGGAAATGTCTACACCCCTATCTGTGTAAACATGGAAATACCTTCATGGCTATCTCTATAAACATGGAAATATCTACACAGACATCAGTATAAACATGGAAATATCTACACAGTCATCTGTATAAACATGGAAATATCTACACAGCCATCTGTATAAACATGGAAATATCTACACAGTCATCTCTATAAACATGGAAATATCTACACTGCTATCTGTATAAACATGGAAATAGCCACACCACTGTCTGTGTAAACATGGAAATAACTTCACCGTTATCTGTATAAACAAGGAAATATCTACAGAGCTATCTGTATAAACATTGAAATATCTCCAACGATATCTGTATAAACATGGAAATATCTACACCGTTATCTGTTTAAACATGGAAATATCTACACCGCTCTCTACATGAACATGGAAATATCTACACTGCTTTCTGTATAAACATGGAAATATCCCCACCGTTATCTCTATAAACTTGGAAATATCTACAGCGATATCTGTATAAACATGGAAATATCTACACCGCTATCTGTATAAACATGGAAATATCTACAGTGCTATCTGCATAAATATGGAAATATCTACACCGCTATCTCTATAAACTTGGAAATGTCCACACCGTTTCTGCATAAACTTGGAAATATCTACTTCGCTATCTCTATAAACATGGAATTATCTATACCGCCATCTGTATAAACACGGAAATACCTTCACAGTCATCTGTATAAACACGGAAATATCTACACCACTATCTGTATAAACATGGAAATATCTACACTGCCATCAGGATAATCATGGAAATATCTACACAGCCGTCTCTATAAACATGGAAATATCTACACTGCTATGTGTATAAACATGGAAATATCTACACCGCTGTCTCTAAAAACATGGAAATATCTACACCGCTGTATCTATAAACATGCAAATATCTACACCGTTGTCTACATAAACTTGGAAATCTCTACACGGCTATCTCTATAAATGTGGAAATATCTACACCGCTGTCTCTATAAACATGGAAATATCTACACCTCCATCTGTATAAACATGGAAATATCTACACCGCTATCTGTGAAAAGATGGAAATATCTACACCGCAATCTGTGCAAAGATGGAAATATCTACACGACTATCTGTGTAAACCTGGAAATATCTTCACCGCAATCTGTGAAAAGATGGGAATAGCTACACTGCTCTCTGTGTAAACATGGAAATACCTACACCGCTATCTGTATAAACATGGAAATATCTACACCGCTATCTGTATAAACATGGAAATATCTATGCCGCCATCTGTATAAACAGGGAAATATCTACACCTACATCTGAATAAACATGGAAATATCTACACCGCTATCTGTATAAATATGGAAATATCTACACCGCTATCTCTATAAACTTGGAAATGTCTACACCGTTATCTGCATAAACTTGGAAATACCTACTTGGCTATCTCTATAAACATGGAATTATCTACACCGCCATCTGTATAAACACGGAAATAACTTCACAGTCATCTGTATGAACACGGATATATCTACACCACTATCTGTATAAATATGGAAATATCCTCACTGCCATCAGGATAATCATGGAAATATCTACACAGCCGTCTCTATAAACATGGAAATATCTACACCTCCATCTGTATAAATATGGAAATATCTACACCGATATCTGTAAAACATGGAAATATCTATACCGCTGTCTGTATAAACATGGAAATATGTACGTCGCCATCTGTATAAACAGGGAAATATCTTTACCTACATCTGAATAAACATGGAAATATCTACACCGTTATCTGTTTAAACATGGAAATATCTACACCGCTCTCTACATGAACATGGAAATATCTACACTGCTTTCTGTATAAACATGGAAATATCCTCACCGTTATCTCTATAAACTTGGAAATATCTACAGCGATATCTGTATAAACATGGAAATATCTACACCGCTATCTGTATAAACATGGAAATATTTACAGTGCTATCTGCATAAATATGGAAATATCTACACCGCTATCTCTATAAACTTGGAAATGTCCACACCGTTATCTGCATAAACTTGGAAATATCTACTTGGCTATCTCTATAAACATGGAATTATCTATACCGCCATCTGTATAAACACGGAAATACCTTCACAGTCATCTGTATAAACACGGAAATATCTACACCACTATCTGTATAAACATGGAAATATCTACACTGCCATCAGGATAATCATGGAAATATCTACACAGCCGTCTCTATAAACATGGAAATATCTACACCTCCATCTGTATAAACATGGAAATATCTACACCGCTATCTGTGAAAAGATGGAAACATCTACACCGCAATCTGTGCAAAGATGGAAATATCTACACGACTATCTGTGTAAACCTGGAAATATCTACACCGCAATCTGTGCAAAGATGAAAATAGCTACACCGCTCTCTGTGTAAACATGGAAATACCTACACCGCTATCTGTATAAACATGGAAATATCTACACCGCTATCTGTATAAACATGGAAATATCTACGCCTCCATCTGTATAAACAGGGAAATATCTACACCTACATCTGAATAAACATGGAAATATCTACACCGCTATCTGTATAAATATGGAAATGTCTACACTGCTATCTCTATAAACATGGAAATATCTCCACCGCTATCTGTATAAAAATGGAAATATCTGTACCGCTATCTGTAAAACCTGGAAATATATACACCGCAGTCTGTATAAACATGGGTATATCTCCACCGCTATCTGTATGAACATGGAAATATCTCCACAACTATCTCTATAAACATGGAAATGTCTACACCACTATCTGTGTAAACATGGAAATACCTTCATGGCTATCTCTATAAACATGGAAATATCTACACAGACATCAGTATAAACATGAAAATATCTACACAGTCATCTGTATAAACATGGAAATATCTACACAGTCATCTGTATAAACATGGAAGTATCTACACAGCCATCTGTATAAACATGGAAATACCTACACAGCCATCTCTGTAAACATGGAAATATCTACACTGCTATGTGTATAAACATGGAAATAGCCACACCACTGTCTGTGTAAACATGGAAATAACTTCACCGTTATCTGTATAAACAAGGAAATATCTACAGAGCTATCTGTATAAACATTGAAATATCTCCAACGATATCTGTATAAACATGGAAATATCTACACCGATATCTGTTTAAACATGGAAATATCTACACCGCTATCTACATGAACGTGGAAATATCTACACTGCTTTCTGTATAAACATGGAAATATCCCCACCGCTATCTCTATAAACATGGAAATATCTACAGCGCTATCTGTATAAACATGGAAATATCTACAATGCTTTCTGTATAAACATGGAAATATCTACAGCGCTATCTGCATAAATATGGAAATATCTACACCGCTATCTCTATAAACTTGGAAATGTCTACACCATTATCTGCATAAACTTGGAAATATCTACTTGGCTATCTCTATAAACATGGAATTATCTATATCGCCATCTGTATAAACACGGAAATACCTTCACAGTCATCTGTATAAACACGGAAATATCTACACCACTGTCTCTATAAACATGGAAATAGCTACACTGCCATCAGGATAATCATGGAAATATCTACACAGCCGTCTCTATAAAGATGGAAATATCTACACCTCCATCTGTATAAACATGGAAATATCTACACCGCTATCTGTGAAAAGATGGAAATATCTACACCGCAATCTGTGCAAAGATGGAAATATCTACACGACTATCTGTGTAAACCTGGAAATATCTACACCGCAATCTGTGCAAAGATGGGAATAACTACACCGCTCTCTGTGTAAACATGGAAATACCTACACCGCTATCTGTATAAACATGGAAATATCTACACCGCTATCTGTATAAACATGGAAATATCTACGCCTCCATCTGTATAAACAGGGAAATATCTACACCTACATCTGAATAAACATGGAAATATCTACACCGCTATCTGTATAAATATGGAAATATCTACACCGCTATCTCTATAAACTTGGAAATGTCTACACCGTTATCTGCATAAACTTGGAAATACCTACTTGGCTATCTCTATAAACATGGAATTATCTACACCGCCATCTGTATAAACACGGAAATACCTTCACAGTCATCTGTATAAACACGGATATATCTACACCACTATCTGTATAAACATGGAAATATCCACACTGCCATCAGGATAATCATGGAAATATCTACACAGCCGTCTCTATAAACATGGAAATATCTACACCTCCATCTGTATAAATATGGAAATATCTACACCGATATCTGCATAAACATGGAAATATCTACACCGCTATCTGTATAAACATGGAAATATGTACGTCGCCATCTGTATAAACAGGGAAATATCTACACCTACGTCTGAATAAACATGGAAATATCTACACCGCTATCTGTATAAATATGGAAATATCTACACCGCTATCTCTATAAACATGGAAATAACTCCACCGCTATCTGTATAAAAACGGAAATATCTGTACCGCTATCTGTAAAACCTGGAAATATATACAGCGCAGTCTGTATAAACATGGATATATCTCCACCGCTATCTGTATAAACATGGAAATATCTCCACCACTATCTATATAAACATGGAAATATCTATAACACTATCTGTGAAAACATGGAAATATCTACACAGCTATCTGTGTAAACATGAAAGATTTACACCGCTATCTGTGTAAGGATGGAAATATCTACTCCGCAATCAGAGCAAATATGGAAATATCTACACAGCAATCGTTGTAAACATGGAAATATCTACACAGCGATCTGTATAAACATGGAAATATCTACACAGCAATCGCTGTAACCATGGAAATATCTACACAGCTATCTGTATAAACATGGAAATATCTACACCACTGTCTGTAAAAACATGGAAATACCGACACCACGATCTCTATAAACATGGAAATATCTACATCGCTATCTGTATAAACATGGAAATATCTGCATCGCTATCAGTATAAACATGGAAATATCTACATCGCTATCTCTATAAACATGGAAATATCTACACCGCTATCTTAATAAACATGGAAACATCTAGACTGCTATCTGTATAAACATGGAAATATCTACACCACTATCTGTATAAACATGGAAATACTTACAGCGCTATCTGCATAAACATGGAAATATCTCCACCACTACCTCTATAAACATGGAAATGTCTACACCCCTATCTGTGTAAACATGGAAATACCTTCATGGCTATCTCTATAAACATGGAAATATCTACACAGACATCAGTATAAACATGGAAATATCTACACAGTCATCTGTATAAACATGGAAATATCTACACAGTCATCTGTATAAACATGGAAATATCTACACAGCCATCTCTATAAACATGGAAGTATCTACACAGCCATCTCTAAAAACATGGAAATATCTACACTGCTATCTGTATAAACATGGAAATAGCCACACCACTGTCTGTGTAAACATGGAAATACCTTCACCGTTATCTTTATAAACAAGGAAATATCTACAGAGCTATCTGTATAAACATGGAAATATCTACACCGATATCTGTTTAAACATGGAAATATCTACACCGCTATCTACATGAACATGGAAATATCTACACTGCTTTCTGTATAAACATGGAAATATCCCCACCTCTATCTCTATAAACATGGAAATATCTACACCGCTATCTGTATAAACATGGATATATTTACACCACTATCTGTATAAACATGGAAATATTTACACCGCTATCTGTATAAACGTGGATATATCTACACCGCTATCTCTATAAACATGGAATTATCTACACCACTGTCTGTATAAACCTGAAAGTATCTACACCGCCATCTCTATAAACATAGAAATATCTACACCGCTGTCTGTATAAACATGGAAATATCTACAGAAATTTGTGTATAAACATGCAAATATCTACACCGCTGTCTCTATAAACATGGAAATATCTACACTGCTATGTGTATAAACATGGAAATATGTACACCGCTGTCTCTAAAAACATGGAAATATCTACACCGCTGTATCTATAAACATGCAAATATCTACACCGTTGTCTACATAAACTTGGAAATCTCTACAAGGTTATCACTATAAATGTGGAAATATCTACACCGCTGTCTCTATAAACATGGAAATATCTACACTGCCATCAGGATAATCATGGAAATATCTACACAGCCGTCTCTATAAACATGGAAATATCTACACCTGCATCTGTATAAACATCGAAATATCTACACCGCTATCTGTGAAAAGATGGAAATATCTACACCGCAATCTGTGCAAAGATGGAAATATCTACACGACTATCTGTGTAAACCTGGAAATATCTACACCGCAATCTGTGCAAAGATGGGAATAGCTACACCGCTCTCTGTGCAAACATGGAAATACCTACACCGCTATCTATATAAACATGGAAATATCTACACCGCTATCTGTATAAACATGGAAATATCTACACCGACATCTGTATAAACAGGGAAATATCTACACCTACATCTGAATAAACATGGAAATATCTACACCGCTATCTGTATAAATATGGAAATATCTACACTGCTATCCCTATAAACATGGAAATATCTCCACCGCTATCTGTATAAAAATGGAAATATCTGTACCGCTATCTGTAAAACCTGGAAATATTTACAACGCAGTCTGTATAAAAATGGATACATCTCCACCGCTATCTGTATAAACATGGAAATATCTCCACCACTATCTCTGTAAACATGGAAATGTCTACACCCCTATCTGTGTAAACATGGAAATACCTTCATGGCTATCTCTATAAACATGGAAATATCTACACAGACATCAGTATAAACATGGAAATATCTACACAGTCATCTGTATAAACATGGAAATATCTACACAGCCATCTGTATAAACATGGAAATATCTACACAGTCATCTCTATAAACATGGAAATATCTACACTGCTATCTGTATAAACATGGAAATAGCCACACCACTGTCTGTGTAAACATGGAAATAACTTCACCGTTATCTGTATAAACAAGGAAATATCTACAGAGCTATCTGTATAAACATTGAAATATCTCCAACGATATCTGTATAAACATGGAAATATCTACACCGTTATCTGTTTAAACATGGAAATATCTACACCGCTCTCTACATGAACATGGAAATATCTACACTGCTTTCTGTATAAACATGGAAATATCCCCACCGTTATCTCTATAAACTTGGAAATATCTACAGCGATATCTGTATAAACATGGAAATATCTACACCGCTATCTGTATAAACATGGAAATATCTACAGTGCTATCTGCATAAATATGGAAATATCTACACCGCTATCTCTATAAACTTGGAAATGTCCACACCGTTTCTGCATAAACTTGGAAATATCTACTTCGCTATCTCTATAAACATGGAATTATCTATGCCGCCATCTGTATAAACACGGAAATACCTTCACAGTCATCTGTATAAACACGGAAATATCTACACCACTATCTGTATAAACATGGAAATATCTACACTGCCATCAGGATAATCATGGAAATATCTACACAGCCGTCTCTATAAACATGGAAATATCTACACTGCTATGTGTATAAACATGGAAATATCTACACCGCTGTCTCTAAAAACATGGAAATATCTACACCGCTGTATCTATAAACATGCAAATATCTACACCGTTGTCTACATAAACTTGGAAATCTCTACACGGCTATCTCTATAAATGTGGAAATATCTACACCGCTGTCTCTATAAACATGGAAATATCTACACCTCCATCTGTATAAACATGGAAATATCTACACCGCTATCTGTGAAAAGATGGAAATATCTACACCGCAATCTGTGCAAAGATGGAAATATCTACACGACTATCTGTGTAAACCTGGAAATATCTTCACCGCAATCTGTGAAAAGATGGGAATAGCTACACTGCTCTCTGTGTAAACATGGAAATACCTACACCGCTATCTGTATAAACATGGAAATATCTACACCGCTATCTGTATAAACATGGAAATATCTATGCCGCCATCTGTATAAACAGGGAAATATCTACACCTACATCTGAATAAACATGGAAATATCTACACCGCTATCTGTATAAATATGGAAATATCTACACCGCTATCTCTATAAACTTGGAAATGTCTACACCGTTATCTGCATAAATTTGGAAATACCTACTTGGCTATCTCTATAAACATGGAATTATCTACACCGCCATCTGTATAAACACGGAAATAACTTCACAGTCATCTGTATGAACACGGATATATCTACACCACTATCTGTATAAATATGGAAATATCCTCACTGCCATCAGGATAATCATGGAAATATCTACACAGCCGTCTCTATAAACATGGAAATATCTACACCTCCATCTGTATAAATATGGAAATATCTACACCGATATCTGTAAAACATGGAAATATCTATACCGCTGTCTGTATAAACATGGAAATATGTACGTCGCCATCTGTATAAACAGGGAAATATCTTTACCTACATCTGAATAAACATGGAAATATCTACACCGTTATCTGTTTAAACATGGAAATATCTACACCGCTCTCTACATGAACATGGAAATATCTACACTGCTTTCTGTATAAACATGGAAATATCCTCACCGTTATCTCTATAAACTTGGAAATATCTACAGCGATATCTGTATAAACATGGAAATATCTACACCGCTATCTGTATAAACATGGAAATATTTACAGTGCTATCTGCATAAATATGGAAATATCTACACCGCTATCTCTATAAACTTGGAAATGTCCACACCGTTATCTGCATAAACTTGGAAATATCTACTTGGCTATCTCTATAAACATGGAATTATCTATACCGCCATCTGTATAAACACGGAAATACCTTCACAGTCATCTGTATAAACACGGAAATATCTACACCACTATCTGTATAAACATGGAAATATCTACACTGCCATCAGGATAATCATGGAAATATCTACACAGCCGTCTCTATAAACATGGAAATATCTACACCTCCATCTGTATAAACATGGAAATATCTACACCGCTATCTGTGAAAAGATGGAAACATCTACACCGCAATCTGTGCAAAGATGGAAATATCTACACGACTATCTGTGTAAACCTGGAAATATCTACACCGCAATCTGTGCAAAGATGAAAATAGCTACACCGCTCTCTGTGTAAACATGGAAATACCTACACCGCTATCTGTATAAATATGGAAATATCTACACCGCTATCTGTATAAACATGGAAATATCTACGCCTCCATCTGTATAAACAGGGAAATATCTACACCTACATCTGAATAAACATGGAAATATCTACACCGCTATCTGTATAAATATGGAAATGTCTACACTGCTATCTCTATAAACATGGAAATATCTCCACCGCTATCTGTATAAAAATGGAAATATCTGTACCGCTATCTGTAAAACTTGGAAATATATACACCGCAGTCTGTATAAACATGGGTATATCTCCACCGCTATCTGTATGAACATGGAAATATCTCCACAACTATCTCTATAAACATGGAAATGTCTACACCACTATCTGTGTAAACATGGAAATACCTTCATGGCTATCTCTATAAACATGGAAATATCTACACAGACATCAGTATAAACATGAAAATATCTACACAGTCATCTGTATAAACATGGAAATATCTACACAGTCATCTGTATAAACATGGAAGTATCTACACAGCCATCTGTATAAACATGGAAATACCTACACAGCCATCTCTGTAAACATGGAAATATCTACACTGCTATGTGTATAAACATGGAAATAGCCACACCACTGTCTGTGTAAACATGGAAATAACTTCACCGTTATCTGTATAAACAAGGAAATATCTACAGAGCTATCTGTATAAACATTGAAATATCTCCAACGATATCTGTATAAACATGGAAATATCTACACCGATATCTGTTTAAACATGGAAATATCTACACCGCTATCTACATGAACGTGGAAATATCTACACTGCTTTCTGTATAAACATGGAAATATCCCCACCGCTATCTCTATAAACATGGAAATATCTACAGCGCTATCTGTATAAACATGGAAATATCTACAATGCTTTCTGTATAAACATGGAAATATCTACAGCGCTATCTGCATAAATATGGAAATATCTACACCGCTATCTCTATAAACTTGGAAATGTCTACACCATTATCTGCATAAACTTGGAAATATCTACTTGGCTATCTCTATAAACATGGAATTATCTATATCGCCATCTGTATAAACACGGAAATACCTTCACAGTCATCTGTATAAACACGGAAATATCTACACCACTGTCTCTATAAACATGGAAATAGCTACACTGCCATCAGGATAATCATGGAAATATCTACACAGCCGTCTCTATAAACATGGAAATATCTACACCTCCATCTGAATAAACATGGACATATCTACACCGCTATCTGTGAAAAGATGGAAATAACTACACCGCAATCTGTGCAAAGATGGAAATATCTACACGACTATCTGAGTAAACCTGGAAATATCTACACCGCAATCTGTGCAAAGATGGAAATAGCTACACCGCTCTCTGTGTAAACATGGAAATACCTACACCGCTATCTGTATAAACATGGAAATATCTACACCGCTATCTGTATAAACATGGAAATATCTACGCCGCCATCTGTATAAACAGGGAAATATCTACAGCTACATCTGAATAAACATGGAAATATCTACACTGCTATCTGTATAAATATGGAAATATCTACACTGCTATCTCTATAAACGTGGAAATATCTCCACCGCTATCTGTACAAAAATGGAAATATCTGTACCGCTATCTGTAAAACCTGGAAATATATACACCGCAGTCTGTATAAACATGGATACATCTCCACCGCTATCTGTATAAACATGGAAATATCTCCACCACTATCTCTATAAACATGGAAATGTCTACACCCCTATCTGTGTAAACATGGAAATACCTTCATGGCTATCTCTATAAACATGGAAATATCTACACAGACATCAGTATAAACATGGAAATATCTACACAGTCATCTGTATAAACATGGAAATATCTACACAGTCATCTGTATAAACATGGAAATATCTACACCGCCATCTGTATAAACATGGAAATATCTACACAGCCATCTCTATAAACATGGAAATATCTACACTGATATCTGTATAAACATGGAAATAGCCACACCACTGTCTGTGTAAACATGGAAATAACTTCACCGTTATCTGTATAAACGAGGAAATATATACAGAGCTATCTGTATAAACATTGAAATATCTCCAACGATATCTGTATAAACATGGAAATATCTACACCGATATCTGTTTAAACATGGAAATATCTACACCGCTATCTACATGAACATGGAAATATCTACACTGCTTTCTGTATAAACATGGAAATATCCCCACCGCTATCTCTATAAACATGCAAATATCTACACCGTTATCTGTATAAACATGGAAATATTTACACCACTATCTGTATAAACATGGAAATATTTACACCGCTATCTGTATAAACGTAGATACATATACACCGCTATCTCTATAAACATGGAAATATCTACACCACTGTCTGTATAAACCTGAAAGTATCTACACCGCTATCTCTTTAAACATAGAAATATCTACACCGCTGTCTCTATAAACATGGAAATATCTACAGTAATATCTGAATAAACATGCAAATATCTACACCGCTGTCTCTATAAACTTGGAAATATCTACACTGCTATGTGTATAAACATGGAAATATCTACACCGCTGTCTCTAAAAACATGGAAATATCTACACCGCTGTATCTATAAACATGCAAATATCTACACCGTTGTCTACATAAACTTGGAAATCTCTACACGGCTATCTCTTTAAATGTGGAAATATCTACACCGCTGTCTCTATAAACATGGAAATATCTACACCTCCATCTGTATAAACATGGAAATATCTACACCGCTATCTGTGAAAAGATGGAAATATCTACACCGCAATCTGTGCAAAGATGGAAATATCTACACGACTATCTGTGTAAACCTGGAAATATCTACACCGCAATCTGTGCAAAGATGGGAATAGCTACACCGCTCTCTGTGTAAACATGGAAATACCTACACCGCTATCTGTATAAACATGGAAATATCTACACCGCTATCTGTATAAACATGGAAATATCTACGCCGCCATCTGTATAAACAGGGAAATATCTACACCTACATCTGAATAAACATGGAAATATCTACACCGCTATCTGTATAAATATGGAAATATCTACACCGCTATCTCTATAAACTTGGAAATGTCTACACCGTTATCTGCATAAACTTGGAAATACCTACTTGGCTATCTCTATAAACATGGAATTATCTACACCGCCATCTGTATAAACACGGAAATACCTTCACAGTCATCTGTATAAACACGGATATATCTACACCACTATCTGTATAAACATGGAAATATCCACACTGCCATCAGGATAATCATGGAAATATCTACACAGCCGTCTCTATAAACATGGAAATATCTACACCTCCATCTGTATAAATATGGAAATATCTACACTGATATCTGTATAAACATGGAAATATCTACACCGCTATCTGTATAAACATGGAAATATGTACGTCGCCATCTGTATAAACAGGGAAATATCTACACCTACATCTGAATAAACATGGAAATATCTACACCGCTATCTGTATAAATATGGAAATATCTACACCGCTATCTCTATAAACATGGAAATAACTCCAGCGCTATCTGTATAAAAACGGAAATATCTGTACCGCTATCTGTAAAACCTGGAAATATATACAGTGCAGTCTGTATAAACATGGATATATCTCCACCGCTATCTGTATAAACATGGAAATATTTCCACCACTATCTCTATAAACATGGAAATATCTATAACACTATCTGTGAAAACATGGAAATATCTACACAGCTATCTGTGTAAATATGAAAGATTTACACCGCTATCTGTGTAAGGATGAAAATATCTACTCCGCAATCAGAGCAAATATGGAAATATCTACACAGCAATCGTTGTAAACATGGAAATATCTATACAGCGATCTGTATAAACATGGAAACATCTACACAGCAATCGCTGTAACCATGGAAATATCTACACAGCTATCTGTAAAAACATGGAAATATCTACACCACTGTCTGTAAAAACATGGAAATACCGACACCAAGATCTCTATAAACATGGAAATATCTACATCGCTATCTGTATAAACATGGAAATATCTGCATCGCTATCAGTATAAACATGGAAATATCTACAACGCTATCTCTATAAACATGGAAATATCTACACCGCTATCTTAATAAACATGGAAACATCTACACTGCTATCTGTATAAACATGGAAATATCTACACCACTATCTGTATAAACATGGAAATATCTACAGCGCTATCTGCATAAACATGGAAATATCTCCACCACTACCTCTATAAACATGGAAATGTCTACACCCCTATCTGTGTAAACATGGAAATACCTTCATGGCTATCTGTATAAACATGGAAATATCTACACAGACATCAGTATAAACATGGAAATATCTACACAGTCATCTGTATAAACATGGAAATATCTACACAGTCATCTGTATAAACATGGAAATATCTACACAGCCATCTCTATAAACATGGAAATATCTACACAGCCATCTCTATAAACGTGGAAATATCTACACTGCTATCTGTATAAACATGGAAATAGCCACACCACTGTCTGTGTAAACATGGAAATACCTTCACCGTTATCTGTATAAACAAGGAAATATCTACAGAGCTATCTGTATAAACATGGAAATATCTACACCGATATCTGTTTAAACATGGAAATATCTACACCGCTATCTACATGAACATGGAAATATCTACACTGCTTTCTGTATAAACATGGAAATATCCCCACCTCTATCTCTATAAACATGGAAATATCTACACCGCTATCTGTATAAACATGGATATATTTACACCACTATCTGTATAAACATGGAAATATTTACACCGCTATCTGTATAAACGTGGATATATCTACACCGCTATCTCTATAAACATGGAAATATCTACACCACTGTCTGTATAAACCTGAAAGTATCTACACCGCTATCTCTATAAACATAGAAATATCTACACCGCTGTCTGTATAAACATGGAAATATCTACAGAAATGTCTGTATAAACATGCAAATATCTACACCGCTGTCTCTATAGACATGGAAATATCTACACTGCTATGTGTATAAACATGGAAATATCTATACCGCTGTCTCTAAAAACATGGAAATATCTACACCGCTGTATCTATAAACATGCAAATATCTACACCGTTGTCTACATAAACTTGGAAATCTCTACAAGGCTATCACTATAAATGTGGAAATATCTACACCGCTGTCTCTATAAACATGGAAATATCTACACTGCCATCAGGATAATCATGGAAATATCTACACAGCCGTCTCTATAAACATGGAAATATCTACACCTCCATCTGTATAAACATGGAAATATCTACACTGCTATCTGTGAAAAGATGGAAATATCTACACTGCAATCTGTGCAAAGATGGAAATATCTACACGACTATCTGTGTAAAGCTGGAAATATCTACACCGCAATCTGTGCAAAGATGGGAATAGCTACCCCGCTCTCTGTGTAAACATGGAAATACCTACACCGCTATCTGTATAAACATGGAAATATCTACACCGCTATCTGTATAAACATGGAAATATCTACGCCGACATCTGTATAAATAGGGAAATATCTACACCTACATCTGAATAAACATGGAAATATCTACACCGCTATCTGTATAAATATGGAAATATCTACACTGCTATCTCTATAAACATGGAAATATCTCCACCGCTATCTGTATAAAAATGGAAATATCTGTACCGCTATCTGTAAAACCTGGAAATATTTACAACGCAGTCTGTATAAACATGGATATATCTCCACCGCTATCTGTACAAACATGGAAATATCTCCACCACTATCTCTGTAAACATGGAAATGTCTACACCCCTATCTGTGTAAACATGGAAATACCTTCATGGCTATCTCTATAAACATGGAAATATCTACACAGACATCAGTATAAACATGGAAATATCTACACAGTCATCTGTATAAACATGGAAATATCTACACAGCCATCTGTATAAACATGGAAATATCTACACAGTCATCTCTATAAACATGAATATATCTACACTGCTATCTGTATAAACATGGAAATAGCCACACCACTGTCTGTGTAAACATGGAAATACCTTCACCGTTATCTGTATAAACAAGGAAATATCTACAGAGCTATCTGTATAAACATTGAAATATCTCCAACGATATCTGTATAAATATGGAAATATCTACACCGTTATCTGTTTAAACATGGAAATATCTACACCGCTCTCTAAATGAACATGGAAATATCTACACTGCTTTCTGTATAAACATGGAAATATCCCCACCGTTATCTCTATAAACTTGGAAATATCTACAGCGATATCTGTATAAACATGGAAATATCTACACCGCTATCTGTGTAAACATGGAAATATCTACAGTGCTATCTGCATAAATATGGAAATATCTACACCGCTATCTCTATAAACTTGGAAATGTCCACACCGTTATCTGCATAAGCTTGGAAATATCTACTTGGCTATGTCTATAAACATGGAATTATCTATACCGCCATCTGTATAAACACGGAAATACCTTCACAGTCATCTGTATAAACACGGAAATATCTACACCACTATCTGTATAAACATGGAAATATCTACACTGCCATCAGGGTAATCATGGAAATATCTACACAGCCGTCTCTATAAACATGGAAATATCTACACCTCCATCTGTATAAACATGGAAATATCTACACCGCTATCTGTGAAAAGATGGAAATATCTACACCGCAATCTGTGCAAAGATGGAAATATCTACACGACTACCTGTGTAAACCTGAAAATATCTACACCGCAATCTGTGCAAAGATGAAAATAGCTACACCGCTCTCTGTGTAAACATGGAAATACCTACACCGCTATCTGTATAAACATGGAAATATCTACACCGCTATCTGTATAAACATGGAAATATCTACGACTCCATCTGTATAAACAGGGAAATATCTACACCTACATCTGAATAAACATGGAAATATCTACACCGCTATCTGTATAAATATGGAAATGTCTACACTGCTATCTCTATAAACATGGAAATATCTCCACCGCTATCTGTATAAAAATGGAAATATCTGTACCGCTATCTGTAAAACCTGGAAATATTTACAACGCCGTCTGTATAAACATGGATATATCTCCACCGCTATCTGTACAAACATGGAAATATCTCCACCACTATCTCTGTAAACATGGAAATGTCTACACCCCTATCTGTGTAAACATGGAAATACCTTCATGGCTATCTCTATAAACATGGAAATATCTACACAGACATCAGTATAAACATGGAAATATCTACACAGTCATCTGTATAAACATGGAAATATCTACACCGCCATCTGTATAAACATGGAAATATCTACACAGTCATCTCTATAAACATGGATATATCTACACTGCTATCTGTATAAACATGGAAATAGCCACACCACTGTCTGTGTAAACATGGAAATACCTTCACCGTTATCTGTATAAACAAGGAAATATCTACAGAGCTATCTGTATAAACATTGAAATATCTCCAACGATATCTGTATAAATATGGAAATATCTACACCGTTATCTGTTTAAACATGGAAATATCTACACCGCTCTCTACATGAACATGGAAATATCTACACTGCTTTCTGTATAAACATGGAAATATCCCCACCGTTATCTCTATAAAATTGGAAATATGTACAGCGATATCTGTATAAACATGGAAATATCTACACCGCTATCTGTGTAAACATGGAAATATCTACAGTGCTATCTGCATAAATATGGAAATATCTACACCGCTATCTCTATAAACTTGGAAATGTCCTCACCGTTATCTGCATAAACTTGGAAATATCTACTTGGCTATCTCTATAAACATGGAATTATCTATACCGCCATCTGTATAAACACGGAAATACCTTCACAGTCATCTGTATAAACACGGAAATATCTACACCACTATCTGTATAAACATGGAAATATCTACACTGCCATCAGGGTAATCATGGAAATATCTACACAGCCGTCTCTATAAACATGGAAATATCTACACCTCCATCTGTATAAACATGGAAATATCTACACCGCTATCTGTGAAAAGATGGAAATATCTACACCGCAATCTGTGCAAAGATGGAAATATCTACACGACTACCTGTGTAAACCTGAAAATATCTACACCGCAATCTGTGCAAAGATGAAAATAGCTACACCGCTCTCTGTGTAAACATGGAAATACCTACACCGCTATCTGTATAAACATGGAAATATCTACACCACTATCTGTATAAACATGGAAATATCTACGACTCTATCTGTACAAACAGGGAAATATCTACACCTACATCTGAATAAACATGGAAATATCTACACCGCTATCTGTATAAATATGGAAATGTCTACACTGCTATCTCTATAAACATGGAAATATCTCCACCGCTATCTGTATAAAAATGGAAATATCTGTACCGCTATCTGTAAAACCTGGAAATATATACACCGCAGTCTGTATAAACATGCTTATATCTCCACCGCTATCTGTATGAACATGGAAATATCTCCACCACTATCTCTATAAACATGGAAATGTCTACACCACTATCTGTGTAAACATGGAAATACCTTCATGGCTAACTCTATAAACATGGAAATATCTACACAGACATCAGAATAAACATGAAAATATCTACACAGTCACCTGTATAAACATGGAAATATCTACACAGTCATCTGTATAAACATGGAAGTATCTACACAGCCATCTGTATAAACATGGAAATATCTACACAGCCATCTCTGTAAACATGGAAATATCTACACTGCTATCTGTATAAACATGGAAATAGCCACACCACTCTCTGTGTAAACATGGAAATAACTTCACCGTTATCTGTATAAACAAGGAAATATCTACAGAGCTATCTGTATAAACATTGAAATATCTCCAACGATATCTGTATAAACATGAAAATATCAACACCGATATCTGTTTAAACATGGAAATATCTACACCGCTATCTACATGAACGTGGAAATATCTACAGTGCTTTCTGTATAAACATGGAAATATCCCCACCGCTATCTCTATAAACATGGAAATATCTACAGCGCTATCTGTATAGACATGGAAATATCTACAATGCTTTCTGTATAAACATGGAAATAACTACAGCGCTATCTGCATAAATATGGAAATATCTACACCGCTATCTCTATAAACTTGGAAATGTCTACACCATTATCTGCATAAACTTGGAAATATCTACTTGGCTATCTCTATAAACATGGAATTACCTATATCGCAATCTGTATAAACACGGAAATACCTTCACAGTCATCTGTATAAACACGGAAATATCTACACCACTGTCTCTATAAACATGGAAATAGCTACACTGCCATCAGGATAATCATGGAAATATCTACACAGCCGTCTCTATAAACATGGAAATATCTACACCTCCATCTGAGTAAACATGGACATATCTACACCGCTATCTGTGAAAAGATGGAAATATCTACACCGCAATCTGTGCAAAGATGGAAATATCTACACGACTATCTGAGTAAACCTGGAAATATCTACACCGCAATCTGTGCAAAGATGGAAATAGCTACACCGCTCTCTGTGTAAACATGGAAATACCTACACCGCTATCTGTATAAACATGGAAATATCTACACCGCTATCTGTATAAACATGGAAATATCTACGCCGCCATCTCTATAAACAGGGAAATATCTACAGCTACATCTGAATAAACATGGAAATATCTACACCGCTATCTGTATAAATATGGAAATATCTACACTGCTATCTCTATAAACGTGGAAATATCTCCACCGCTATCTGTATAAAAATGGAAATATCTGTACCGCTATCTGTAAAACCTGGAAATATATACACCGCAGTCTGTATAAACATGGATACATCTCCACCGCTATCTGTATAAACATGGAAATATCTCCACCACTATCTCTATAAACATGGAAATGTCTACACCCCTATCTGTGTAAACATGGAAATACCTTCATGGCTATCTCTATAAACATGGAAATATCTACACAGACATCAGTATAAACATGGAAATATCTACACAGTCATCTGTATAAACATGGAAATATCTACACAGTCATCTGTATAAACATGGAAATATCTACACAGCCATCTGTATAAACATGGAAATATCTACACAGCCATCTCTATAAACATGGAAATATCTACACTGATATCTGTATAAACATGGAAATAGCCACACCACTGTCTGTGTAAACATGGAAATAACTTCACCGTTATCTGTATAAACAAGGAAATATATACAGAGCTATCTGTATAAACATTGAAATATCTCCAACGATATCTGTATAAACATGGAAATATCTACACCGCTATCTGTGAAAAGATGGAAATATCTACACCGCAATCTGTGCAAAGATGGAAATATCTACACGACTATCTGTGTAAACCTGGAAATATCTTCACCGCAATCTGTGAAAAGATGGGAATAGCTACACCGCTCTCTGTGTAAACATCTAAATACCTACACCGCTATCTGTATAAACATGGAAATATCTACACCGCTATCTGTATAAACATGGAAATATCTATGCCGCCATCTGTATAAACAGGGAAATATCTACACCTACATCTGAATAAACATGGAAATATCTACACCGCTATCTGTATAAATATGGAAATATCTACACCGCTATCTCTATAAACTTGGAAATGTCTACACCGTTATCTGCATAAACTTGGAAATACCTACTTGGCTATCTCTATAAACATGGAATTATCTACACCGCCATCTGTATAAACACGGAAATACCTTCACAGTCATCTGTATAAACACTGATATATCTACACCACTATCTGTATAAACATGGAAATATCCACACTGCCATCAGGATAATCATGGAAATATCTACACAGCCGTCTCTATAAACATGGAAATATCTACACCTCCATCTGTATAAATATGGAAATATCTACACCGATATCTGTATAAACATGGAAATATCTACACCGCTGTCTGTATAAACATGGAAATATGTACGTCGCCATCTGTATAAACAGGGAAATATCTATACCTACATCTGAATAAACATGGAAATATCTACACCGCTATCTGTATAAATATGGAAATATCTACACCGCTATCTCTATAAACATGGAAATAACTCCAGCGCTATCTGTATAAAAACGGAAATATCTGTACCGCTATCTGTAAAACCTGGAAATATATACAGCGCAGTCTGTATAAACATGGATATATCTCCACCGCTATCTGTATAAACATGGAAATATCTCCACCACTATCTCTATAAACATGGAAATATCTATAACACTATCTGTGAAAACATGGAAATATCTACACAGCTATCTGTGTAAATATGAAAGATTTACACCGCTATCTGTGTAAGGATGAAAATATCTACTCCGCAATCAGAGCAAATATGGAAATATCTACACAGCAATCGTTGTAAACATGGAAATACCTACACAGTGATCTGTATAAACATGGAAATATCTACACAGCAATCGCTGTAACCATGGAAATATCTAAACAGCTATCTGTATAAACATGGAAATATCTACACCACTGTCTGTAAAAACATGGAAATACCGACACCACGATCTCTATAAACATGGAAATATCTACATCGCTATCTGTATAAACATGGAAATATCTGCATCGCTATCACTATAAACATGGAAATATCTACATCGCTATCTCTATAAACATGGAAATATCTACACCGCTATCTTAATAAACATGGAAACATCTACACTGCTATCTGTATAAACATGGAAATATCTACACCACTATCTGTATAAACATGGAAATATCTACAGCGCTATCTGCATAAACATGGAAATATCTCCACCACTACCTCTATAAACATGGAAATGTCTACACCCCTATCTGTGTAAACATGGAAATACCTTCACGGCTATCTCTATAAACATGGAAATATCTACACAGACATCAGTATAAACATGGAAATATCTACACAGTCATCTGTATAAACATGGAAATATCTACACAGTCATCTGTATAAACACGGAAATATCTACACAGCCATCTCTATAAACATGGAAATATCTACACAGCCATCTCTATAAACATGGAAATATCTACACTGCTATCTGTATAAACATGGAAATAGCCACACCACTGTCTGTGTAAACATGGAAATACCTTCACCGTTATCTGTATAAACAAGGAAATATCTACAGAGCTATCTGTATAAACATGGAAATATCTACACCGATATCTGTTTAAACATGGAAATAACTACACCGCTATCTACATGAACATGGAAATAGCTACACTGCTTTCTGTATAAACATGGAAATATCCCCACCTCTATCTCTATAAACATGGAAATATCTACACCTCTATCTGTATAAACATGGATATATTTACACCACTATCTGTATAAACATGGAAATATTTACACCGCTATCTGTATAAACGTGGATATATCTACACCGCTATCTCTATAAACATGGAAATATCTACACCACTGTCTGTATAAACCTGAAAGTATCTACACCGCTATCTCTATAAACATAGAAATATCTACACCGCTGTCTGTATAAACATGGAAATATCTACAGAAATATCTGTATAAACATGCAAATATCTACACCGATGTCTCTATAGACATGGAAATATCTACACTGCTATGTGTATAAACATGGAAATATCTATACAGCTGTCTCTAAAAACATGGAAATATCTACACCGCTGTATCTATAAACATGCAAATATCTACACCGTTGTCTACATAAACTTGGAAATCTCTACAAGGCTATCACTATAAATGTGGAAATATCTACACCGCTGTCTCTATAAACATGGAAATATCTACACTGCCATCAGGATAATCATGGAAATATCTACACAGCCGTCTCTATAAACATGGAAATATCTACACCTCCATCTGTATAAACATGGAAATATCTACACCGCTATCTGTGAAAAGATGGAAATATCTACACTGCAATCTGTGCAAAGATGGAAATATCTACACGACTATCTGTGTAAACCTGGAAATATCTACACCGCAATCTGTGCAAAGATGGGAATAGCTACACCGCTCTCTGTGTAAACATGGAAATACCTACACCGCTATCTGTATAAACATGGAAATATCTACACCGCTATCTGTATAAACATGGAAATATCTACGCCGACATCTGTATAAATAGGGAAATATCTACACCTACATCTGAATAAACATGGAAATATCTACACCGCTATCTGTATAAATATGGAAATATCTACACTGCTATCTGTATAAACATGGAAATAGCCACACCACTGTCTGTGTAAACATGGAAATACCTTCACCGTTATCTGTATAAACAAGGAAATATCTACAGAGCTATCTGTATAAACATTGAAATATCTCCAATGATATCTGTATAAATGTGGAAATATCTACACCGTTATCTGTTTAAACATGGAAATATCTACACCGCTCTCTACATGAACATGGAAATATCTACACTGCTTTCTGTATAAACATGGAAATATCCCCACCGTTATCTCTATAAACTTGGAAATATCTACAGCGATATCTGTATAAACATGGAAATATCTACACCGCTATCTGTGTAAACATGGAAATATCTACAGTGCTATCTGCATAAATATGGAAATATCTACACCGCTATCTCTATAAACTTGGAAATGTCCACACCGTTATCTGCATAAACTTGGAAATATCTACTTGGCTATCTCTATAAACATGGAATTATCTATACCGCCATCTGTATAAACACGGAAATACCTTCAGAGTCATCTGTATAAACACGGAAATATCTACACCACTATCTGTATAAACATGGAAATATCTACACTGCCATCAGGATAATCATGGAAATATCTACACAGCCGTCTCTATAAACATGGAAATATCTACACCTCCATCTGTATAAACATGGAAATATCTACACCGCTATCTGTGAAGAGATGGAAATATCTACACCGCAATCTGTGCAAAGATAGAAATATCTACACGACTACCTGTGTAAACCTGGAAATATCTACACCGCAATCTGTGCAAAGATGAAAATAGCTACACCGCTCTCTGTGTAAACATGGAAATACCTACACCGCTATCTGTATAAACATGGAAATATCTACACCGCTATCTGTATAAACATGGAAATATCTACGACTCCATCTGTATAAACAGGGAAATATCTACACCTACATCTGAATAAACATGGAAATATCTACACCGCTATCTGTATAAATATGGAAATGTCTACACTGCTATCTCTATAAACATGGAAATATCTCCACCGCTATCTGTATAAAAATGGAAATATCTGTACCGCTATCTGTAAAACCTGGAAATATATACACCGCAGTCTGTATAAACATGGATATATCTCCACCGCTATCTGTATGAACATGGAAATATCTCCACCAATATCTCTATAAACATGGAAATGTCAACACCACTATCTGTGTAAACATGGAAATACCTTCATGGCTATCTCTATAAACATGGAAATATCTACACAGACATCAGTATAAACATGAAAATATCTACACAGTCATCTGTATAAACATGGAAATATCTACACAGTCATCTGTATAAACATGGAAGTATCTACACAGCCATCTGTATAAACATGGAAATATCTACACAGCCATCTCTGTAAACATGGAAATATCTACACTGCTATCTGTATAAACATGGAAATAGCCACAACAATGTCTGTGTAAACATGGAAATAACTTCACCGTTATCTGTATAAACAAGGAAATATATACAGAGCTATCTGTATAAACATTGAAATATCTCCAACGATATCTGTATAAACATGGAAATACCTACACCGATATCTGTTTAAACATGGAAATATCTACACCGCTATCTACATGAACATGGAAATATCTACACTGCTTTCTGTATAAACATGGAAATATCCCCACCGCTATCTCTATAAACATGGAAATATCTACACCGCTGTCTGTATAAACATGGAAATATTAACACCACTATCTGTATAAACTTGGAAATATTTACACCACTATCTGTATAAACGTAGATATATATACACCGCTATCTCTATAAACATGGAAATATCTACACCACTGTCTGTATAAACCTGAAAGTACCTACACCGGTATCTCTATAAACATAGAAATATCTACACCGCTGTCTCTATAAACATGGAAATATCTACAGTAATATCTGAATAAACATGCAAATATCTACACCGCTGTCTCTATAAACATGGAAATATCTACACTGCTATGTGTATAAACATGGAAATATCTACACCGCTGTCTCTAAAAACATGGAAATATCTACACCGCTGTATCTATAAACATGCAAATATCTACACCGTTGTCTACATAAACTTGGAAATCTATACACGGCTATCTCTATAAATGTGGAAATATCTACACCGCTGTCTCTGTAAACATGGAAATATCTACACCTCCATCTGTATAAACATGGAAATATCTACACCGCTATTTGTGCAAAGATGGAAATATCTACATGACTATCTGTGTAAACCTGGAAATATCTACACCGCAATCTGTGCAAAGATGGGAATAGCTACACCGCTCTCTATGTAAACATGGAAACACCTACAAAGCTATCAGTATAAACATGGAAATCTCTACACCGCTATCTGTATAAACATGGAAATATCTACGCCGCCATCTGTATAAACAGGGAAATATCTACACCTACATCTGAATAAACATGGAAATATCTACACCGCTATCTGTATAAATATGGAAATATCTACACCGCTATCTCTATAAACTTGGAAATGTCTACACCGTTATCTGCATAAACTTGGAAATACCTACTTGGCTATCTCTATAAACATGGAATTATCTACACCGCCATCTGTATAAACACGGAAATACCTTCACAGTCATCTGTATAAACACGGATATATCTACACCACTATCTGTATAAACATGGAAATATCCACACTGCCATCAGGATAATCATGGAAATATCTACACAGCCGTCTCTATAAACATGGAAATATCTACACCTCCATCTGTGTAAATATGGAAATATCTACACCGATATCTGTATAAACATGGAAATATCTACACCGCTATCTGTATAAACATGGAAATATGTACGTCGCCATCTGTATAAACAGGGAAATATCTACACCTACATCTGAATAAACATGGAAATATCTACACCGCAATCTGTATAAATATGGAAATATCTACACCGCTATCTCTATAAACATGGAAATAACTCCACCGCTATCTGTATAAAAACGGAAATATCTGTACCGCTATCTGTAAAAACCTGGAAATATATACAGCGCAGTCTGTATAAACATGGATATATCTCCACCGCTATCTGTATAAACATGGAAATATCTCCACCACTATCTCTATAAACATGGAAATATCTATAACACTATCTGTGAAAACATGGAAATATCTACACAGCTATCTGTGTAAATATGAAAGATTTACACCGCTATCTGTGTAAGGATGGAAATATCTACTCCGCAATCAGAGCAAATATGGAAATATCTACACAGCAATCGTTGTAAACATGGAAATATCTACACAGCGATCTGTATAAACATGGAAATATCTACACAGCAATCGCTGTAACCATGGAAATATCTACACAGCTATCTGTATAAACATGGAAATATCTACACCACTGTCTGTAAAAACATGGAAATACCGACACCACGATCTCTATAAACATGGAAATATCTACATCGCTATCTGTATAAACATGGAAATATCTGCATCGCTATCAGTATAAACATGGAAATATCTACATCGCTATCTCTATAAACATGGAAATATCTACACCGCTATCTTAATAAACATGGAAACATCTACACTGCTATCTGTATAAACATGGAAATATCTACACCACTATCTGTATAAACATGGAAATATCTACAGCGCCATCTGCATAAACATGGAAATATCTCCACCACTACCTCTATAAACATGGAAATGTCTACACCCCTATCTGTGTAAACATGGAAATACCTTCATGGCTATCACTATAAACATGGAAATATCTACACAGACATCAGTATAAACATGGAAATATCTACACAGTCATCTGTATAAACATGGAAATATCTACACAGTCATCTGTATAAACATGGAAATATCTACACAGCCATCTCTATAAACATGGAAATATCTACACTGCTATCTGTATAAACATGGAAATAGCCACAACACTGTCTGTGTAAACATGGAAATACCTTCACCGTTATCTGTATAAACAAGGAAATATCTACAGAGCTATCTGTATAAACATGGAAATATCTACACCGATATCTGTTTAAACATGGAAATATCTACACTGCTATCTACATGAACATGGAAATATCTACACTGCTTTCTGTATAAACATGGAAATATCTCCACCTCTATCTCTATAAACATGGAAATATCTACACCGCTATTTGTACAAACATGGATATATTTACACCACTATCTGTATAAACATGGAAATATTTACACCGCTATCTGTATAAACGTGGATATATCTACACCGCTATCTCTATAAACATGGAAATATCTACACCACTGTCTGTATAAACCTGAAAGTATCTACACCGCTATCTCTATAAACATAGAAATATCTACACCGCTGTCTGTATAAACATGGAAATATCTACAGAAATATCTGTATAAACATGCAAATATCTACACCGCTGTCTCTGTAAACATGGAAATATCTACACTGCTATGTTTATAAACATGGAAATATCTACACCGCTGTCTCTAAAAACATGGAAATATCTACACCGCTTTATCTATAAACATGCAAATATCTACACCGTTGTCTACATAAACTTGGAAATCTCTACAAGGCTATCACTATAAATGTGGAAATATCTACACCGCTGTCTCTATAAACATGGAAATATCTACACTGCCATCAGGATAATCATGGAAATATCTACACAGCCGTCTCTATAAACATGGAAATATCTACACCTCCATCTGTATAAACATGGAAATATCTACACCGCTATCTGTGAAAAGATGGAAATATCTACACCGCAATCTGTGCAAAGATGGAAATATCTACACGACTATCTGTGTAAACCTGGAAATATCTACACCACAATCTGTGCAAAGATGGGAATAGCTACACCGCTCTCTGTGTAAACATGGAAATACCTACACCGCTATCTGTATAAACATGGAAATATCTACACCGCTATCTGTATAAACATGGATATATTTACACCACTATCTGTATAAACATGGAAATATTTACACCGCTATCTGTATAAACGTGGATATATCTACACCGCTATCTCTATAAACATGGAAATATCTACAGCGCTATCTGTATAAACATGGAAATATCTACAATGCTTTCTGTATAAACATGGAAATATCTACAGCGCTATCTGCATAAATATGGAAATATCTACACCGCTATCTCTTTAAACTTGGAAATGTCTACACCATTATCTGCATAAACTTGGAAATATCTACTTGCCTATCTCTATAAACATGGAATTATCTATATCGCCATCTGTATAAACACGGAAATACCTTCACAGTCATCTGTATAAACACGGAAATATCTACACCACTGTCTCTATAAACATGGAAATAGCTACACTGCCATCAGGATAATCATGGAAATATCTACACAGCCGTCTCTATAAACATGGAAATATCTACACCTCCATCTGAATAAACATGGAAATATCTACAACGCTATCTGTGAAAAGATGGAAATATCTACACCGCAATCTGTGCAAAGATGGAAATATCTACACGACTATCTGAGTAAACCTGGAAATATCTACACCGCAATCTGTGCAAAGATGGAAATAGCTACACCGCTCTCTGTGTAAACATGGAAATACCTACACCGCTATCTGTATAAACATGGAAATATCTACACCGCTATCTGTATAAACATGGAAATATCTACGCCGCCATCTGTATAAACAGGGAAATATCTACAGCTACATCTGAATAAACATGGAAATATCTACACCGCTATCTGTATAAATATGGAAATATCTACACTGCTATCTCTATAAACGTGGAAATATCTCCACCGCTATCTGTATAAAAATGGAAATATCTGTACCGCTATCTGTAAAACCTGGAAATATATACACCGCAGTCTGTATAAACATGGATACATCTCCACCGCTATCTGTATAAACATGGAAATATCTCCACCACTATCTCTATAAACATGGAAATGTCTACACCCCTATCTGTGTAAACATGGAAATACCTTCATGGCTATCTCTATAAACATGGAAATATCTACACAGACATCAGTATAAACATGGAAATATCTACACAGTCATCTGTATAAACATGGAAATATCTACACAGTCATCTGTATAAACATGGAAATATCTACACAGCCATCTGTATAAACATGGAAATATCTACACAGCCATCTCTATAAACATGGAAATATCTACACTGATATCTGTATAAACATGGAAATAGCCACACCACTGTCTGTGTAAACATGGAAATAACTTCACCATTATCTGTATAAACAAGGAAATATATACAGAGCTATCTGTATAAACATTGAAATATCTCCAACGATATCTGTATAAACATGGAAATATCTACACCGCTATCTGTGAAAAGATGGAAATATCTACACCGCAATCTGTGCAAAGATGGAAATATCTACACGACTATCTGTGTAAACCTGGAAATATCTTCACCGCAATCTGTGAAAAGATGGGAATAGCTACACCGCTCTCTGTGTAAACATGGAAATACCTACACCGCTATCTGTATAAACATGGAAATATCTACACCGCTATCTGTATAAACATGGAAATATCTATGCCGCCATCTGTATAAACAGGGAAATATCTACACCTACATCTGAATAAACATGGAAATATCTACACCGCTATCTGTATAAATATGGAAATATCTACACCGCTATCTCTATAAACTTGGAAATGTCTACACCGTTATCTGCATAAACTTGGAAATACCTACTTGGCTATCTCTATAAACATGGAATTATCTACACCGCCATCTGTATAAACACGGAAATACCTTCACAGTCATCTGTATAAACACGGATATATCTACACCACTATCTGTATAAACATGGAAATATCCACACTGCCATCAGGATAATCATGGAAATATCTACACAGCCGTCTCTATAAACATGGAAATATCTACACCTCCATCTGTATAAATATGGAAATATCTACACCGATATCTGTATAAACATGGAAATATCTACACCGCTGTCTGTATAAACATGGAAATATGTACGTCGCCATCTGTATAAACAGGCAAATATCTATACCTACATCTGAATAAACATGGAAATATCTACACCGCTATCTGTATAAATATGGAAATATCTACACCGCTATCTCTATAAACATGGAAATAACTCCAGCGCTATCTGTATAAAAACGGAAATATCTGTACCGCTATCTGTAAAACCTGGAAATATATACAGCGCAGTCTGTATAAACATGGATATATCTCCACCGCTATCTGTATAAACATGGAAATATCTCCACCACTATCTCTATAAACATGGAAATATCTATAACACTATCTGTGAAAACATGGAAATATCTACACAGCTATCTGTGTAAATATGAAAGATTTACACCGCTATCTGTGTAAGGATGAAAATATCTACTCCGCAATCAGAGCAAATATGGAAATATCTACACAGCAATCGTTGTAAACATGGAAATACCTACACAGTGATCTGTATAAACATGGAAATATCTACACAGCAATCGCTGTAACCATGGAAATATCTACACAGCTATCTGTATAAACATGGAAATATCTACACCACTGTCTGTAAAAACATGGAAATACCGACACCACGATCTCTATAAACATGGAAATATCTACATCGCTATCTGTATAAACATGGAAATATCTGCATCGCTATCAGTATAAACATGTAAATATCTACATCGCTATCTCTATAAACATGGAAATATCTACACCGCTATCTTAATAAACATGGAAACATCTACACTGCTATCTGTATAAACATGGAAATATCTACACCACTATCTGTATAAACATGGAAATATCTACAGCGCTATCTGCATAAACATGGAAATATCTCCACCACTACCTCTATAAACATGGAAATGTCTACACCCCTATCTGTGTAAACATGGAAATACCTTCATGGCTATCTCTATAAACATGGAAATATCTACACAGACATCAGTATAAACATGGAAATATCTACACGGTCATCTGTATAAACATGGAAATATCTACACAGTCATCTGTATAAACATGGAAATATCTACACAGCCATCTGTATAAACATGGAAATATCTACACAGCCATCTCTATAAACATGGAAATATCTACACTGCTATCTGTATAAACATGGAAATAGCCACACCACTGTCTGTGTAAACATGGAAATACCTTCACAGTTATCTGTATAAACAAGGAAATATCTACAGAGCTATCTGTATAAACATGGAAATATCTACACCGATATCTGTTTAAACATGGAAATAACTACACCGCTATCTACATGAACATGGAAATATCTACACTGCTTTCTGTATAAACATGGAAATATCCCCACCTCTATCTCTATAAACATGGAAATATCTACACCGCTATCTGTACAAACATGGATATATTTACACCACTATCTGTATAAACATGGAAATATTTACACCGCTATCTGTATAAACGTGGATATATCTACACCGCTATCTCTATAAACATGGAAATATCTACACCACTGTCTGTATAAACCTGAAAGTATCTACACCGCTATCTCTATAAACATAGAAATATCTACACCGCTGTCTGTATAAACATGGAAATATCTACAGAAATATCTGTATAAACATGCAAATATCTACACCGCTGTCTCTATAAACATGGAAATATCTACACTGCTATGTTTATAAACATGGAAATATCTACACCGCTGTCTCTAAAAACATGGAAATATCTACACCGCTGTATCTATAAACATGCAAATATCTACACCGTTGTCTACATAAACTTGGAAATCTCTACAAGGCTATCACTATAAATGTGGAAATATCTACACCGCTGTCTCTATAAACATGGAAATATCTACACTGCCATCAGGATAATCATGGAAATATCTACACAGCCGTCTCTATAAACATGGAAATATCTACACCTCCATCTGTATAAACATGGAAATATCTACACCGCTATCTGTGAAAAGATGGAAATATCTACACCGCAATCTGTGCAAAGATGGAAATATCTACACGACTATCTGTGTAAACCTGGAAATATCTACACCGCAATCTGTGCAAAGATGGGAATAGCTACACCGCTCTCTGTGTAAACATGGAAATACCTACACCGCTATCTGTATAAACATGGAAATATCTACACCGCTATCTGTATAAACATGGATATATTTACACCACTATCTGTATAAACATGGAAATATTTACACCGCTATCTGTATAAACGTGGATATATCTACACCGCTATCTCTATAAACATGGAAATATCTACAGCGCTATCTGTATAAACATGGAAATATCTACAATGCTTTCTGTATAAACATGGAAATATCTACAGCGCTATCTGCATAAATATGGAAATATCTACACCGCTATCTCTTTAAACTTGGAAATGTCTACACCATTATCTGCATAAACTTGGAAATATCTACTTGCCTATCTCTATAAACATGGAATTATCTATATCGCCATCTGTATAAACACGGAAATACCTTCACAGTCATCTGTATAAACACGGAAATATCTACACCACTGTCTCTATAAACATGGAAATAGCTACACTGCCATCAGGATAATCATGGAAATATCTACACAGCCGTCTCTATAAACATGGAAATATCTACACCTCCATCTGAATAAACATGGAAATATCTACACCGCTATCTGTGAAAAGATGGAAATATCTACACCGCAATCTGTGCAAAGATGGAAATATCTACACGACTATCTGAGTAAACCTGGAAATATCTACACCGCAATCTGTGCAAAGATGGAAATAGCTACACCGCTCTCTGTGTAAACATGGAAATACCTACACCGCTATCTGTATAAACATGGAAATATCTACACCGCTATCTGTATAAACATGGAAATATCTACGCCGCCATCTGTATAAACAGGGAAATATCTACAGCTACATCTGAATAAACATGGAAATATCTACACCGCTATCTGTATAAATATGGAAATATCTACACTGCTATCTCTATAAACGTGGAAATATTTCCACCGCTATCTGTATAAAAATGGAAATATCTGTACCGCTATCTGTAAAACCTGGAAATATATACACCGCAGTCTGTATAAACATGGATACATCTCCACCGCTATCTGTATAAACATGGAAATATCTCCACCACTATCTCTATAAACATGGAAATGTCTACACCCCTATCTGTGTAAACATGGAAATACCTTCATGGCTATCTCTATAAACATGGAAATATCTACACAGACATCAGTATAAACATGGAAATATCTACACAGTCATCTGTATAAACATGGAAATATCTACACAGTCATCTGTATAAACATGGAAATATCTACACTGATATCTGTATAAACATGGAAATAGCCACACCACTGTCTGTGTAAACATGGAAATAACTTCACCGTTATCTGTATAAACAAGGAAATATCTACAGAGCTATCTGTATAAACATTGAAATATCTCCAACGATATCTGTATAAACATGGAAATATCTACACCGCTATCTGTGAAAAGATGGAAATATCTACACCGCAATCTGTGCAAAGATGGAAATATCTACACGACTATCTGTGTAAACCTGGAAATATCTTCACCGCAATCTGTGAAAAGATGGGAATAGCTACACCGCTCTCTGTGTAAACATGGAAATACCTACACCGCTATCTGTATAAACATGGAAATATCTACACCGCTATCTGTATAAACATGGAAATATCTATGCCGCCATCTGTATAAACAGGGAAATATCTACACCTACATCTGAATAAACATGGAAATATCTACACCGCTATCTGTATAAATATGGAAATATCTACACCGCTATCTCTATAAACTTGGAAATGTCTACACCGTTATCTGCATAAACTTGGAAATACCTACTTGGCTATCTCTATAAACATGGAATTATCTACACCGCCATCTGTATAAACACGGAAATACCTTCACAGTCATCTGTATAAACACGGATATATCTACACCACTATCTGTATAAACATGGAAATATCCACACTGCCATCAGGATAATCATGGAAATATCTACACAGCCGTCTCTATAAACATGGAAATATCTACACCTCCATCTGTATAAATATGGAAATATCTACACCGATATCTGTATAAACATGGAAATATCTACACCGCTGTCTGTATAAACATGGAAATATGTACGTCGCCATCTGTATAAACAGGCAAATATCTATACCTACATCTGAATAAACATGGAAATATCTACACCGCTATCTGTATAAATATGGAAATATCTACACCGCTATCTCTATAAACATGGAAATAACTCCAGCGCTATCTGTATAAAAACGGAAATATCTGTACCGCTATCTGTAAAACCTGGAAATATATACAGCGCAGTCTGTATAAACATGGATATATCTCCACCGCTATCTGTATAAACATGGAAATATCTCCACCACTATCTCTATAAACATGGAAATATCTATAACACTATCTGTGAAAACATGGAAATATCTACACAGCTATCTGTGTAAATATGAAAGATTTACACCGCTATCTGTGTAAGGATGAAAATATCTACTCCGCAATCAGAGCAAATATGGAAATATCTACACAGCAATCGTTGTAAACATGGAAATACCTACACAGTGATCTGTATAAACATGGAAATATCTACACAGCAATCGCTGTAACCATGGAAATATCTACACAGCTATCTGTATAAACATGGAAATATCTACACCACTGTCTGTAAAAACATGGAAATACCGACACCACGATCTCTATAAACATGGAAATATCTACATCGCTATCTGTATAAACATGGAAATATCTGCATCGCTATCAGTATAAACATGGAAATATCTACATCGCTATCTCTATAAACATGGAAATATCTACACCGCTATCTTAATAAACATGGAAACATCTACACTGCTATCTGTATAAACATGGAAATATCTACACCACTATCTGTATAAACATGGAAATATCTACAGCGCTATCTGCATAAACATGGAAATATCTCCACCACTACCTCTATAAACATGGAAATGTCTACACCCCTATCTGTGTAAACATGGAAATACCTTCATGGCTATCTCTATAAACATGGAAATATCTACACAGACATCAGTATAAACATGGAAATATCTACACAGTCATCTGTATAAACATGGAAATATCTACACAGTCATCTGTATAAACATGGAAATATCTACACAGCCATCTGTATAAACATGGAAATATCTACACAGCCATCTCTATAAACATGGAAATATCTACACTGCTATCTGTATAAACATGGAAATAGCCACACCACTGTCTGTGTAAACATGGAAATACCTTCACAGTTATCTGTATAAACAAGGAAATATCTACAGAGCTATCTGTATAAACATGGAAATATCTACACCGATATCTGTTTAAACATGGAAATAACTACACCGCTATCTACATGAACATGGAAATATCTACACTGCTTTCTGTATAAACATGGAAATATCCCCACCTCTATCTCTATAAACATGGAAATATCTACACCGCTATCTGTACAAACATGGATATATTTACACCACTATCTGTATAAACATGGAAATATTTACACCGCTATCTGTATAAACGTGGATATATCTACACCGCTATCTCTATAAACATGGAAATATCTACACCACTGTCTGTATAAACCTGAAAGTATCTACACCGCTATCTCTATAAACATAGAAATATCTACACCGCTGTCTGTATAAACATGGAAATATCTACAGAAATATCTGTATAAACATGCAAATATCTACACCGCTGTCTCTATAAACATGGAAATATCTACACTGCTATGTTTATAAACATGGAAATATCTACACCGCTGTCTCTAAAAACATGGAAATATCTACACCGCTGTATCTATAAACATGCAAATATCTACACCGTTGTCTACATAAACTTGGAAATCTCTACAAGGCTATCACTATAAATGTGGAAATATCTACACCGCTGTCTCTATAAACATGGAAATATCTACACTGCCATCAGGATAATCATGGAAATATCTACACAGCCGTCTCTATAAACATGGAAATATCTACACCTCCATCTGTATAAACATGGAAATATCTACACCGCTATCTGTGAAAAGATGGAAATATCTACACCGCAATCTGTGCAAAGATGGAAATATCTACACGACTATCTGTGTAAACCTGGAAATATCTACACCGCAATCTGTGCAAAGATGGGAATAGCTACACCGCTCTCTGTGTAAACATGGAAATACCTACACCGCTATCTGTATAAACATGGAAATATCTACACCGCTATCTGTATAAACATGGATATATTTACACCACTATCTGTATAAACATGGAAATATTTACACCGCTATCTGTATAAACGTGGATATATCTACACCGCTATCTCTATAAACATGGAAATATCTACAGCGCTATCTGTATAAACATGGAAATATCTACAATGCTTTCTGTATAAACATGGAAATATCTACAGCGCTATCTGCATAAATATGGAAATATCTACACCGCTATCTCTTTAAACTTGGAAATGTCTACACCATTATCTGCATAAACTTGGAAATATCTACTTGCCTATCTCTATAAACATGGAATTATCTATATCGCCATCTGTATAAACACGGAAATACCTTCACAGTCATCTGTATAAACACGGAAATATCTACACCACTGTCTCTATAAACATGGAAATAGCTACACTGCCATCAGGATAATCATGGAAATATCTACACAGCCGTCTCTATAAACATGGAAATATCTACACCTCCATCTGAATAAACATGGAAATATCTACACCGCTATCTGTGAAAAGATGGAAATATCTACACCGCAATCTGTGCAAAGATGGAAATATCTACACGACTATCTGAGTAAACCTGGAAATATCTACACCGCAATCTGTGCAAAGATGGAAATAGCTACACCGCTCTCTGTGTAAACATGGAAATACCTACACCGCTATCTGTATAAACATGGAAATATCTACACCGCTATCTGTATAAACATGGAAATATCTACGCCGCCATCTGTATAAACAGGGAAATATCTACAGCTACATCTGAATAAACATGGAAATATCTACACCGCTATCTGTATAAATATGGAAATATCTACACTGCTATCTCTATAAACGTGGAAATATTTCCACCGCTATCTGTATAAAAATGGAAATATCTGTACCGCTATCTGTAAAACCTGGAAATATATACACCGCAGTCTGTATAAACATGGATACATCTCCACCGCTATCTGTATAAACATGGAAATATCTCCACCACTATCTCTATAAACATGGAAATGTCTACACCCCTATCTGTGTAAACATGGAAATACCTTCATGGCTATCTCTATAAACATGGAAATATCTACACAGACATCAGTATAAACATGGAAATATCTACACAGTCATCTGTATAAACATGGAAATATCTACACAGTCATCTGTATAAACATGGAAATATCTACACAGCCATCTGTATAAACATGGAAATATCTACACAGCCATCTCTATAAACATGGAAATATCTACACTGATATCTGTATAAACATGGAAATAGCCACACCACTGTCTGTGTAAACATGGAAATAACTTCACCGTTATCTGTATAAACAAGGAAATATCTACAGAGCTATCTGTATAAACATTGAAATATCTCCAACGATATCTGTATAAACATGGAAATATCTACACCGCTATCTGTGAAAAGATGGAAATATCTACACCGCAATCTGTGCAAAGATGGAAATATCTACACGACTATCTGTGTAAACCTGGAAATATCTTCACCGCAATCTGTGAAAAGATGGGAATAGCTACACCGCTCTCTGTGTAAACATGGAAATACCTACACCGCTATCTGTATAAACATGGAAATATCTACACCGCTATCTGTATAAACATGGAAATATCTATGCCGCCATCTGTATAAACAGGGAAATATCTACACCTACATCTGAATAAACATGGAAATATCTACACCGCTATCTGTATAAATATGGAAATATCTACACCGCTATCTCTATAAACTTGGAAATGTCTACACCGTTATCTGCATAAACTTGGAAATACCTACTTGGCTATCTCTATAAACATGGAATTATCTACACCGCCATCTGTATAAACACGGAAATACCTTCACAGTCATCTGTATAAACACGGATATATCTACACCACTATCTGTATAAACATGGAAATATCCACACTGCCATCAGGATAATCATGGAAATATCTACACAGCCGTCTCTATAAACATGGAAATATCTACACCTCCATCTGTATAAATATGGAAATATCTACACCGATATCTGTATAAACATGGAAATATCTACACCGCTGTCTGTATAAACATGGAAATATGTACGTCGCCATCTGTATAAACAGGGAAATATCTATACCTACATCTGAATAAACATGGAAATATCTACACCGCTATCTGTATAAATATGGAAATATCTACACCGCTATCTCTATAAACATGGAAATAACTCCAGCGCTATCTGTATAAAAACGGAAATATCTGTACCGCTATCTGTAAAACCTGGAAATATATACAGCGCAGTCTGTATAAACATGGATATATCTCCACCGCTATCTGTATAAACATGGAAATATCTCCACCACTATCTCTATAAACATGGAAATATCTATAACACTATCTGTGAAAACATGGAAATATCTACACAGCTATCTGTGTAAATATGAAAGATTTACACCGCTATCTGTGTAAGGATGAAAATATCTACTCCGCAATCAGAGCAAATATGGAAATATCTACACAGCAATCGTTGTAAACATGGAAATACCTACACAGTGATCTGTATAAACATGGAAATATCTACACAGCAATCGCTGTAACCATGGAAATATCTACACAGCTATCTGTATAAACATGGAAATATCTACACCACTGTCTGTAAAAACATGGAAATACCGACACCACGATCTCTATAAACATGGAAATATCTACATCGCTATCTGTATAAACATGGAAATATCTGCATCGCTATCAGTATAAACATGGAAATATCTACATCGCTATCTCTATAAACATGGAAATATCTACACCGCTATCTTAATAAACATGGAAACATCTACACTGCTATCTGTATAAACATGGAAATATCTACACCACTATCTGTATAAACATGGAAATATCTACAGCGCTATCTGCATAAACATGGAAATATCTCCACCACTACCTCTATAAACATGGAAATGTCTACACCCCTATCTGTGTAAACATGGAAATACCTTCATGGCTATCTCTATAAACATGGAAATATCTACACAGACATCAGTATAAACATGGAAATATCTACACAGTCATCTGTATAAACATGGAAATATCTACACAGTCATCTGTATAAACATGGAAATATCTACACAGCCATCTGTATAAACATGGAAATATCTACACAGCCATCTCTATAAACATGGAAATATCTACACTGCTATCTGTATAAACATGGAAATAGCCACACCACTGTCTGTGTAAACATGGAAATACCTTCACAGTTATCTGTATAAACAAGGAAATATCTACAGAGCTATCTGTATAAACATGGAAATATCTACACCGATATCTGTTTAAACATGGAAATAACTACACCGCTATCTACATGAACATGGAAATATCTACACTGCTTTCTGTATAAACATGGAAATATCCCCACCTCTATCTCTATAAACATGGAAATATCTACACCGCTATCTGTACAAACATGGATATATTTACACCACTATCTGTATAAACATGGAAATATTTACACCGCTATCTGTATAAACGTGGATATATCTACACCGCTATCTCTATAAACATGGAAATATCTACACCACTGTCTGTATAAACCTGAAAGTATCTACACCGCTATCTCTATAAACATAGAAATATCTACACCGCTGTCTGTATAAACATGGAAATATCTACAGAAATATCTGTATAAACATGCAAATATCTACACCGCTGTCTCTATAAACATGGAAATATCTACACTGCTATGTTTATAAACATGGAAATATCTACACCGCTGTCTCTAAAAACATGGAAATATCTACACCGCTGTATCTATAAACATGCAAATATCTACACCGTTGTCTACATAAACTTGGAAATCTCTACAAGGCTATCACTATAAATGTGGAAATATCTACACCGCTGTCTCTATAAACATGGAAATATCTACACTGCCATCAGGATAATCATGGAAATATCTACACAGCCGTCTCTATAAACATGGAAATATCTACACCTCCATCTGTATAAACATGGAAATATCTACACCGCTATCTGTGAAAAGATGGAAATATCTACACCGCAATCTGTGCAAAGATGGAAATATCTACACGACTATCTGTGTAAACCTGGAAATATCTACACCGCAATCTGTGCAAAGATGGGAATAGCTACACCGCTCTCTGTGTAAACATGGAAATACCTACACCGCTATCTGTATAAACATGGAAATATCTACACCGCTATCTGTATAAACATGGATATATTTACACCACTATCTGTATAAACATGGAAATATTTACACCGCTATCTGTATAAACGTGGATATATCTACACCGCTATCTCTATAAACATGGAAATATCTACAGCGCTATCTGTATAAACATGGAAATATCTACAATGCTTTCTGTATAAACATGGAAATATCTACAGCGCTATCTGCATAAATATGGAAATATCTACACCGCTATCTCTTTAAACTTGGAAATGTCTACACCATTATCTGCATAAACTTGGAAATATCTACTTGCCTATCTCTATAAACATGGAATTATCTATATCGCCATCTGTATAAACACGGAAATACCTTCACAGTCATCTGTATAAACACGGAAATATCTACACCACTGTCTCTATAAACATGGAAATAGCTACACTGCCATCAGGATAATCATGGAAATATCTACACAGCCGTCTCTATAAACATGGAAATATCTACACCTCCATCTGAATAAACATGGAAATATCTACACCGCTATCTGTGAAAAGATGGAAATATCTACACCGCAATCTGTGCAAAGATGGAAATATCTACACGACTATCTGAGTAAACCTGGAAATATCTACACCGCAATCTGTGCAAAGATGGAAATAGCTACACCGCTCTCTGTGTAAACATGGAAATACCTACACCGCTATCTGTATAAACATGGAAATATCTACACCGCTATCTGTATAAACATGGAAATATCTACGCCGCCATCTGTATAAACAGGGAAATATCTACAGCTACATCTGAATAAACATGGAAATATCTACACCGCTATCTGTATAAATATGGAAATATCTACACTGCTATCTCTATAAACGTGGAAATATTTCCACCGCTATCTGTATAAAAATGGAAATATCTGTACCGCTATCTGTAAAACCTGGAAATATATACACCGCAGTCTGTATAAACATGGATACATCTCCACCGCTATCTGTATAAACATGGAAATATCTCCACCACTATCTCTATAAACATGGAAATGTCTACACCCCTATCTGTGTAAACATGGAAATACCTTCATGGCTATCTCTATAAACATGGAAATATCTACACAGACATCAGTATAAACATGGAAATATCTACACAGTCATCTGTATAAACATGGAAATATCTACACAGTCATCTGTATAAACATGGAAATATCTACACAGCCATCTGTATAAACATGGAAATATCTACACAGCCATCTCTATAAACATGGAAATATCTACACTGATATCTGTATAAACATGGAAATAGCCACACCACTGTCTGTGTAAACATGGAAATAACTTCACCGTTATCTGTATAAACAAGGAAATATATACAGAGCTATCTGTATAAACATTGAAATATCTCCAACGATATCTGTATAAACATGGAAATATCTACACCGCTATCTGTGAAAAGATGGAAATATCTACACCGCAATCTGTGCAAAGATGGAAATATCTACACGACTATCTGTGTAAACCTGGAAATATCTTCACCGCAATCTGTGAAAAGATGGGAATAGCTACACCGCTCTCTGTGTAAACATGGAAATACCTACACCGCTATCTGTATAAACATGGAAATATCTACACCGCTATCTGTATAAACATGGAAATATCTATGCCGCCATCTGTATAAACAGGGAAATATCTACACCTACATCTGAATAAACATGGAAATATCTACACCGCTATCTGTATAAATATGGAAATATCTACACCGCTATCTCTATAAACTTGGAAATGTCTACACCGTTATCTGCATAAACTTGGAAATACCTACTTGGCTATCTCTATAAACATGGAATTATCTACACCGCCATCTGTATAAACACGGAAATACCTTCACAGTCATCTGTATAAACACGGATATATCTACACCACTATCTGTATAAACATGGAAATATCCACACTGCCATCAGGATAATCATGGAAATATCTACACAGCCGTCTCTATAAACATGGAAATATCTACACCTCCATCTGTATAAATATGGAAATATCTACACCGATATCTGTATAAACATGGAAATATCTACACCGCTGTCTGTATAAACATGGAAATATGTACGTCGCCATCTGTATAAACAGGGAAATATCTATACCTACATCTGAATAAACATGGAAATATCTACACCGCTATCTGTATAAATATGGAAATATCTACACCGCTATCTCTATAAACATGGAAATAACTCCAGCGCTATCTGTATAAAAACGGAAATATCTGTACCGCTATCTGTAAAACCTGGAAATATATACAGCGCAGTCTGTATAAACATGGATATATCTCCACCGCTATCTGTATAAACATGGAAATATCTCCACCACTATCTCTATAAACATGGAAATATCTATAACACTATCTGTGAAAACATGGAAATATCTACACAGCTATCTGTGTAAATATGAAAGATTTACACCGCTATCTGTGTAAGGATGAAAATATCTACTCCGCAATCAGAGCAAATATGGAAATATCTACACAGCAATCGTTGTAAACATGGAAATACCTACACAGTGATCTGTATAAACATGGAAATATCTACACAGCAATCGCTGTAACCATGGAAATATCTACACAGCTATCTGTATAAACATGGAAATATCTACACCACTGTCTGTAAAAACATGGAAATACCGACACCACGATCTCTATAAACATGGAAATATCTACATCGCTATCTGTATAAACATGGAAATATCTGCATCGCTATCAGTATAAACATATAAATATCTACATCGCTATCTCTATAAACATGGAAATATCTACACCGCTATCTTAATAAACATGGAAACATCTACACTGCTATCTGTATAAACATGGAAATATCTACACCACTATCTGTATAAACATGGAAATATCTACAGCGCTATCTGCATAAACATGGAAATATCTCCACCACTACCTCTATAAACATGGAAATGTCTACACCCCTATCTGTGTAAACATGGAAATACCTTCATGGCTATCTCTATAAACATGGAAATATCTACACAGACATCAGTATAAACATGGAAATATCTACACAGTCATCTGTATAAACATGGAAATATCTACACAGTCATCTGTATAAACATGGAAATATCTACACAGCCATCTGTATAAACATGGAAATATCTACACAGCCATCTCTATAAACATGGAAATATCTACACTGCTATCTGTATAAACATGGAAATAGCCACACCACTGTCTGTGTAAACATGGAAATACCTTCACAGTTATCTGTATAAACAAGGAAATATCTACAGAGCTATCTGTATAAACATGGAAATATCTACACCGATATCTGTTTAAACATGGAAATAACTACACCGCTATCTACATGAACATGGAAATATCTACACTGCTTTCTGTATAAACATGGAAATATCCCCACCTCTATCTCTATAAACATGGAAATAACTACACCGCTATCTGTACAAACATGGATATATTTACACCACTATCTGTATAAACATGGAAATATTTACACCGCTATCTGTATAAACGTGGATATATCTACACCGCTATCTCTATAAACATGGAAATATCTACACCACTGTCTGTATAAACCTGAAAGTATCTACACCGCTATCTCTATAAACATAGAAATATCTACACCGCTGTCTGTATAAACATGGAAATATCTACAGAAATATCTGTATAAACATGCAAATATCTACACCGCTGTCTCTATAAACATGGAAATATCTACACTGCTATGTTTATAAACATGGAAATATCTACACCGCTGTCTCTAAAAACATGGAAATATCTACACCGCTGTATCTATAAACATGCAAATATCTACACCGTTGTCTACATAAACTTGGAAATCTCTACAAGGCTATCACTATAAATGTGGAAATATCTACACCGCTGTCTCTATAAACATGGAAATATCTACACTGCCATCAGGATAATCATGGAAATATCTACACAGCCGTCTCTATAAACATGGAAATATCTACACCTCCATCTGTATAAACATGGAAATATCTACACCGCTATCTGTGAAAAGATGGAAATATCTACACCGCAATCTGTGCAAAGATGGAAATATCTACACGACTATCTGTGTAAACCTGGAAATATCTACACCGCAATCTGTGCAAAGATGGGAATAGCTACACCGCTCTCTGTGTAAACATGGAAATACCTACACTGCTATCTGTATAAACATGGAAATATCTACACCGCTATCTGTATAAACATGGATATATTTACACCACTATCTGTATAAACATGGAAATATTTACACCGCTATCTGTATAAACGTGGATATATCTACACCGCTATCTCTATAAACATGGAAATATCTACAGCGCTATCTGTATAAACATGGAAATATCTACAATGCTTTCTGTATAAACATGGAAATATCTACAGCGCTATCTGCATAAATATGGAAATATCTACACCGCTATCTCTTTAAACTTGGAAATGTCTACACCATTATCTGCATAAACTTGGAAATATCTACTTGCCTATCTCTATAAACATGGAATTATCTATATCGCCATCTGTATAAACACGGAAATACCTTCACAGTCATCTGTATAAACACGGAAATATCTACACCACTGTCTCTATAAACATGGAAATAGCTACACTGCCATCAGGATAATCATGGAAATATCTACACAGCCGTCTCTATAAACATGGAAATATCTACACCTCCATCTGAATAAACATGGAAATATCTACACCGCTATCTGTGAAAAGATGGAAATATCTACACCGCAATCTGTGCAAAGATGGAAATATCTACACGACTATCTGAGTAAACCTGGAAATATCTACACCGCAATCTGTGCAAAGATGGAAATAGCTACACCGCTCTCTGTGTAAACATGGAAATACCTACACCGCTATCTGTATAAACATGGAAATATCTACACCGCTATCTGTATAAACATGGAAATATCTACGCCGCCATCTGTATAAACAGGGAAATATCTACAGCTACATCTGAATAAACATGGAAATATCTACACCGCTATCTGTATAAATATGGAAATATCTACACTGCTATCTCTATAAACGTGGAAATATTTCCACCGCTATCTGTATAAAAATGGAAATATCTGTACCGCTATCTGTAAAACCTGGAAATATATACACCGCAGTCTGTATAAACATGGATACATCTCCACCGCTATCTGTATAAACATGGAAATATCTCCACCACTATCTCTATAAACATGGAAATGTCTACACCCCTATCTGTGTAAACATGGAAATACCTTCATGGCTATCTCTATAAACATGGAAATATCTACACAGACATCAGTATAAACATGGAAATATCTACACAGTCATCTGTATAAACATGGAAATATCTACACAGTCATCTGTATAAACATGGAAATATCTACACAGCCATCTGTATAAACATGGAAATATCTACACAGCCATCTCTATAAACATGGAAATATCTACACTGATATCTGTATAAACATGGAAATAGCCACACCACTGTCTGTGTAAACATGGAAATAACTTCACCGTTATCTGTATAAACAAGGAAATATATACAGAGCTATCTGTATAAACATTGAAATATCTCCAACGATATCTGTATAAACATGGAAATATCTACACCGCTATCTGTGAAAAGATGGAAATATCTACACCGCAATCTGTGCAAAGATGGAAATATCTACACGACTATCTGTGTAAACCTGGAAATATCTTCACCGCAATCTGTGAAAAGATGGGAATAGCTACACCGCTCTCTGTGTAAACATGGAAATACCTACACCGCTATCTGTATAAACATGGAAATATCTACACCGCTATCTGTATAAACATGGAAATATCTATGCCGCCATCTGTATAAACAGGGAAATATCTACACCTACATCTGAATAAACATGGAAATATCTACACCGCTATCTGTATAAATATGGAAATATCTACACCGCTATCTCTATAAACTTGGAAATGTCTACACCGTTATCTGCATAAACTTGGAAATACCTACTTGGCTATCTCTATAAACATGGAATTATCTACACCGCCATCTGTATAAACACGGAAATACCTTCACAGTCATCTGTATAAACACGGATATATCTACACCACTATCTGTATAAACATGGAAATATCCACACTGCCATCAGGATAATCATGGAAATATCTACACAGCCGTCTCTATAAACATGGAAATATCTACACCTCCATCTGTATAAATATGGAAATATCTACACCGATATCTGTATAAACATGGAAATATCTACACCGCTGTCTGTATAAACATGGAAATATGTACGTCGCCATCTGTATAAACAGGGAAATATCTATACCTACATCTGAATAAACATGGAAATATCTACACCGCTATCTGTATAAATATGGAAATATCTACACCGCTATCTCTATAAACATGGAAATAACTCCAGCGCTATCTGTATAAAAACGGAAATATCTGTACCGCTATCTGTAAAACCTGGAAATATATACAGCGCAGTCTGTATAAACATGGATATATATCCACCGCTATCTGTATAAACATGGAAATATCTCCACCACTATCTCTATAAACATGGAAATATCTATAACACTATCTGTGAAAACATGGAAATATCTACACAGCTATCTGTGTAAATATGAAAGATTTACACCGCTATCTGTGTAAGGATGAAAATATCTACTCCGCAATCAGAGCAAATATGGAAATATCTACACAGCAATCGTTGTAAACATGGAAATACCTACACAGTGATCTGTATAAACATGGAAATATCTACACAGCAATCGCTGTAACCATGGAAATATCTACACAGCTATCTGTATAAACATGGAAATATCTACACCACTGTCTGTAAAAACATGGAAATACCGACACCACGATCTCTATAAACATGGAAATATCTACATCGCTATCTGTATAAACATGGAAATATCTGCATCGCTATCAGTATAAACATGGAAATATCTACATCGCTATCTCTATAAACATGGAAATATCTACACCGCTATCTTAATAAACATGGAAACATCTACACTGCTATCTGTATAAACATGGAAATATCTACACCACTATCTGTATAAACATGGAAATATCTACAGCGCTATCTGCATAAACATGGAAATATCTCCACCACTACCTCTATAAACATGGAAATGTCTACACCCCTATCTGTGTAAACATGGAAATACCTTCATGGCTATCTCTATAAACATGGAAATATCTACACAGACATCAGTATAAACATGGAAATATCTACACAGTCATCTGTATAAACATGGAAATATCTACACAGTCATCTGTATAAACATGGAAATATCTACACAGCCATCTGTATAAACATGGAAATATCTACACAGCCATCTCTATAAACATGGAAATATCTACACTGCTATCTGTATAAACATGGAAATAGCCACACCACTGTCTGTGTAAACATGGAAATACCTTCACAGTTATCTGTATAAACAAGGAAATATCTACAGAGCTATCTGTATAAACATGGAAATATCTACACCGATATCTGTTTAAACATGGAAATAACTACACCGCTATCTACATGAACATGGAAATATCTACACTGCTTTCTGTATAAACATGGAAATATCCCCACCTCTATCTCTATAAACATGGAAATATCTACACCGCTATCTGTATAAACATGGATATATTTACACCACTATCTGTATAAACATGGAAATATTTACACCGCTATCTGTATAAACGTGGATATATCTACACCGCTATCTCTATAAACATGGAAATATCTACACCACTGTCTGTATAAACCTGAAAGTATCTACACCGCTATCTCTATAAACATAGAAATATCTACACCGCTGTCTGTATAAACATGGAAATATCTACAGAAATGTCTGTATAAACATGCAAATATCTACACCGCTGTCTCTATAGACATGGAAATATCTACACTGCTATGTGTATAAACATGGAAATATCTATACCGCTGTCTCTAAAAACATGGAAATATCTACACCGCTGTATCTATAAACATGCAAATATCTACACCGTTGTCTACATAAACTTGGAAATCTCTACAAGGCTATCACTATAAATGTGGAAATATCTACACCGCTGTCTCTATAAACATGGAAATATCTACACTGCCATCAGGATAATCATGGAAATATCTACACAGCCATCTCTATAAACATGGAAATATCTACACCTCCATCTGTATAAACATGGAAATATCTACACTGCTATCTGTGAAAAGATGGAAATATCTACACTGCAATCTGTGCAAAGATGGAAATATCTACACGACTATCTGTGTAAACCTGGAAATATCTACACCGCAATCTGTGCAAAGATGGGAATAGCTACACCGCTCTCTGTGTAAACATGGAAATACCTACACCGCTATATGTATAAACATGGAAATATCTACACCGCTATCTGTATAAACATGGAAATATCTACGCCGACATCTGTATAAATAGGGAAATATCTACACCTACATCTGAATAAACATGGAAATATCTACACCGCTATCTGTATAAATATGGAAATATCTACACTGCTATCTCTATAAACATGGAAATATCTCCACCGCTATCTGTATAAAAATGGAAATATCTGTACCGCTATCTGTAAAACCTGGAAATATTTACAACGCAGTCTGTATAAACATGGATATATCTCCACCGCTATCTGTATAAACATGGAAATATCTCCACCACTATCTCTGTAAACATGGAAATGTCTACACCCCTATCTGTGTAAACATGGAAATACCTTCATGGCTATCTCTATAAACATAGAAATATCTACACAGACATCAGTATAAACAAGGAAATATCTACACAGTCATCTGTATAAACATGGAAATATCTACACAGCCATCTGTATAAACATGGAAATATCTACACAGTCATCTCTATAAACATGGAAATATCTACACTGCTATCTGTATAAACATGGAAATAGCCACACCACTGTCTGTGTAAACATGGAAATACCTTCACCGTTATCTGTATAAAAAAGGAAATATCTACAGAGCTATCTGTATAAACATTGAAATATCTCCAACGATATCTGTATAAACATGGAAATATCTACACCGTTATCTGTTTAAACATGGAAATATCTACACCGCTCTCTACATGAACATGGAAATATCTACACTGCTTTCTGTATAAACATGGAAATATCCTCACCGTTATCTCTATAAACTTGGAAATATCTACAGCGATATCTGTATAAACATGGAAATATCTACACCGCTATCTGTATAAACATGGAAATATCTACAGTGCTATCTGCATAAATATGGAAATATCTACACCGCTATCTCTATAAACTTGGAAATGTCCACACCGTTATCTGCATAAACTTGGTAATATCTACTTGGCTATCTCTATAAACATGGAATTATCTATACCGCCATGTGTATAAACACGGAAATACCTTCACAGTCATCTGTATAAACACGGAAATATCTACACCACTATCTGTATAAACATGGAAATATCTACACTGCCATCAGGATAATCATGGAAATATCTACACAGCCGTCTCTATAAACATGGAAATATCTACACCTCCATCTGTATAAACATGGAAATATCTACACCGCTATCTGTGAAAAGATGGAAACATCTACACCGCAATCTGTGCAAAGATGGAAATATCTACACGACTATCTGTGTAAACCTGGAAATATCTACACCGCAATCTGTGCAAAGATGAAAATAGCTACACCGCTCTCTGTGTAAACATGGAAATACCTACACCGCTATCTGTATAAACATGGAAATATCTACACCGCTATCTTTATAAACATTTAAATATCTACGCCTCCATCTGTATAAACAGGGAAATATCTACACCTACATCTGAATAAACATGGAAATATCTACACCGCTATCTGTATAAATATGGAAATGTCTACACTGCTATCTCTATAAACATGGAAATATCTCCACCGCTATCTGTATAAAAATGGAAATATCTGTACCGCTCTCTGTAAAACCTGGAAATATATACACCGCAGTCTGTATAAACATGGGTATATCTCCACCGCTATCTGTATGAACATGGAAATATCTCCACCACTATCTCTATAAACATGGAAATGTCTACACCACTATCTGTGTAAACATGGAAATACCTTCATGGCTAACTCTATAAACATGGAAATATCTACACAGACATCAGTATAAACATGAAAATATCTACACAGTCATCTGTATAAACATGGAAGTATCTACACAGCCATCTGTATAAACATGGAAATATCTACACAGCCATCTCTGTAAACATGGAAATATCTACACTGCTATCTGTATAAACATGGAAATAGCCACACCACTGTCTGTGTAAACATGGAAATAACTTCACCGTTATCTGTATAAACAAGGAAATATCTACAGAGCTATCTGTATAAACATTGAAATATCTCCAACGATATCTGTATAAACATGGAAATATCTACACCGATATCTGTTTAAACATGGAAATATCTACACCGCTATCTACATGAACGTGGAAATATCTACACTGCTTTCTGTATAAACATGGAAATATCCCCACCGCTATCTCTATAAACATGGAAATATCTACAGCGCTATCTGTATAAACATGGAAATATCTACAATGCTTTCTGTATAAACATGGAAATAACTACAGCGCTATCTGCATAAATATGGAAATATCTACACCGCTATCTCTATAAACTTGGAAATGTCTACACCATTATCTGCATAAACTTGGAAATATCTACTTGGCTATCTCTATAAACATGGAATTATCTATATCGCCATCTGTATAAACACGGAAATACCTTCACAGTCATCTGTATAAACACGGAAATATCTACACCACTGTCTCTATAAACATGGAAATAGCTACACTGCCATCAGGATAATCATGGAAATATCTACACAGCCGTCTCTATAAACATGGAAATATCTACACCTCATTCTGAATAAACATGGACATATCTACACCGCTATCTGTGAAAAGATGGAAATAACTACACCGCAATCTGTGCAAAGATGGAAATATCTACACGACTATCTGAGTAAACCTGGAAATATCTACACCGCAATCTGTGCAAAGATGGAAATAGCTACACCACTCTCTGTGTAAACATGGAAATACCTACACCGCTATCTGTATAAACATGGAAATATCTACACCGCTATCTGTATAAACATGGAAATATCTACGCCGCCATCTGTATAAACAGGGAAATATCTACAGCTACATCTGAATAAACATGGAAATATCAACACTGCTATCTGTATAAATATGGAAATATCTACACTGCTATCTCTATAAACGTGGAAATATCTCCACCGCTATCTGTATAAAAATGGAAATATCTGTACCGCTATCTGTAAAACCTGGAAATATATACACCGCAGTCTGTATAAACATGGATACATCTCCAACGCTATCTGTATAAACATGGAAATATCTCCACCACTATCTCTATAAACATGGAAATGTCTACACCCCTATCTGTGTAAACATGGAAATACCTTCATGGCTATCTCTATAAACATGGAAATATCTACACAGACATCAGTATAAACATGGAAATATCTACACAGTCATCTGTATAAACATGGAAATATCTACACAGTCATCTGTATAAACATGGAAATATCTACACAGCCATCTGTATAAACATGGAAATATCTACACAGCCATCTCTATAAACATGGAAATATCTACACTGATATCTGTATAAACATGGAAATAGCCACACCACTGTCTGTGTAAACATGGAAATAACTTCACCGTTATCTGTATAAACAAGGAAATATATACAGAGCTATCTGTATAAACATTGAAATATCTCCAACGATATCTGTATAAACATGGAAATATCTACACCGCTATCTGTGAAAAGATGGAAATATCTACACCGCAATCTGTGCAAAGATGGAAATATCTACACGACTATCTGTGTAAACCTGGAAATATCTTCACCGCAATCTGTGAAAAGATGGGAATAGCTACACCGCTCTCTGTGTAAACATGGAAATACCTACACCGCTATCTGTATAAACATGGAAATATCTACACCGCTATCTGTATAAACATGGAAATATCTATGCCGCCATCTGTATAAACAGGGAAATATCTACACCTACATCTGAATAAACATGGAAATATCTACACCGCTATCTGTATAAATATGGAAATATCTACACCGCTATCTCTATAAACTTGGAAATGTCTACACCGTTATCTGCATAAACTTGGAAATACCTACTTGGCTATCTCTATAAACATGGAATTATCTACACCGCCATCTGTATAAACACGGAAATACCTTCACAGTCATCTGTATAAACACGGATATATCTACACCACTATCTGTATAAACATGGAAATATCCACACTGCCATCAGGATAATCATGGAAATATCTACACAGCCGTCTCTATAAACATGGAAATATCTACACCTCCATCTGTATAAATATGGAAATATCTACACCGATATCTGTATAAACATGGAAATATCTACACCGCTGTCTGTATAAACATGGAAATATGTACGTCGCCATCTGTATAAACAGGCAAATATCTATACCTACATCTGAATAAACATGGAAATATCTACACCGCTATCTGTATAAATATGGAAATATCTACACCGCTATCTCTATAAACATGGAAATAACTCCAGCGCTATCTGTATAAAAACGGAAATATCTGTACCGCTATCTGTAAAACCTGGAAATATATACAGCGCAGTCTGTATAAACATGGATATATCTCCACCGCTATCTGTATAAACATGGAAATATCTCCACCACTATCTCTATAAACATGGAAATATCTATAACACTATCTGTGAAAACATGGAAATATCTACACAGCTATCTGTGTAAATATGAAAGATTTACACCGCTATCTGTGTAAGGATGAAAATATCTACTCCGCAATCAGAGCAAATATGGAAATATCTACACAGCAATCGTTGTAAACATGGAAATACCTACACAGTGATCTGTATAAACATGGAAATATCTACACAGCAATCGCTGTAACCATGGAAATATCTACACAGCTATCTGTATAAACATGGAAATATCTACACCACTGTCTGTAAAAACATGGAAATACCGACACCACGATCTCTATAAACATGGAAATATCTACATCGCTATCTGTATAAACATGGAAATATCTGCATCGCTATCAGTATAAACATGGAAATATCTACATCGCTATCTCTATAAACATGGAAATATCTACAACGCTATCTTAATAAACATGGAAACATCTACACTGCTATCTGTATAAACATGGAAATATCTACACCACTATCTGTATAAACATGGAAATATCTACAGCGCTATCTGCATAAACATGGAAATATCTCCACCACTACCTCTATAAACATGGAAATGTCTACACCCCTATCTGTGTAAACATGGAAATACCTTCATGGCTATCTCTATAAACATGGAAATATCTACACAGACATCAGTATAAACATGGAAATATCTACACAGTCATCTGTATAAACATGGAAATATCTACACAGTCATCTGTATAAACATGGAAATATCTACACAGCCATCTGTATAAACATGGAAATATCTACACAGCCATCTCTATAAACATGGAAATATCTACACTGCTATCTGTATAAACATGGAAATAGCCACACCACTGTCTGTGTAAACATGGAAATACCTTCACAGTTATCTGTATAAACAAGGAAATATCTACAGAGCTATCTGTATAAACATGGAAATATCTACACCGATATCTGTTTAAACATGGAAATAACTACACCGCTATCTACATGAACATGGAAATATCTACACTGCTTTCTGTATAAACATGGAAATATCCCGACGTCTATCTCTATAAACATGGAAATATCTACACCGCTATCTGTATAAACATGGATATATTTACACCACTATCTGTATAAACATGGAAATATTTACACCGCTATCTGTATAAACGTGGATATATCTACACCGCTATCTCTATAAACATGGAAATATCTACACCACTGTCTGTATAAACCTGAAAGTATCTACACCGCTATCTCTATAAACATAGAAATATCTACACCGCTGTCTGTATAAACATGGAAATATCTACAGAAATATCTGTATAAACATGCAAATATCTACACCGCTGTCTCTATAGACATGGAAATATCTACACTGCTATGTGTATAAACATGGAAATATCTATACCGCTGTCTCTAAAAACATGGAAATATCTACACCGCTGTATCTATAAACATGCAAATATCTACACCGTTGTCTACATAAACTTGGAAATCTCTACAAGGCTATCACTATAAATGTGGAAATATCTACACCGCTGTCTCTATAAACATGGAAATATCTACACTGCCATCAGGATAATCATGGAAATATCTACACAGCCGTCTCTATAAACATGGAAATATCTACACCTCCATCTGTATAAACATGGAAATATCTACACTGCTATCTGTGAAAAGATGGAAATATCTACACTGCAATCTGTGCAAAGATGGAAATATCTACACGACTATCTGTGTAAACCTGGAAATATCTACACCGCAATCTGTGCAAAGATGGGAATAGCTACACCGCTCTCTGTGTAAACATGGAAATACCTACACCGCTATCTGTATAAACATGGAAATATCTACACCGCTATCTGTATAAACATGGAAATATCTACGCCGACATCTGTATAAATAGGGAAATATCTACACCTACATCTGAATAAACATGGAAATATCTACACCGCTATCTGTATAAATATGGAAATATCTACACTGCTATCTCTATAAACATGGAAATATCTCCACCGCTATCTGTATAAAAATGGAAATATCTGTACCGCTATCTGTAAAACCTGGAAATATTTACAACGCAGTCTGTATAAACATGGATATATCTCCACCGCTATCTGTATAAACATGGAAATATCTCCACCACTATCTCTGTAAACATGGAAATGTCTACAACCCTATCTGTGTAAACATGGAAATACCTTCATGGCTATCTCTACAAACATGGAAATATCTACACAGACATCAGTATAAACAAGGAAATATCTACACAGTCATCTGTATAAACATGGAAATATCTACACAGCCATCTGTATAAACATGGAAATATCTACACAGTCATCTCTATAAACATGGAAATATCTACACTGCTATCTGTATAAACATGGAAATAGCCACACCACTGTCTGTGTAAACATGGAAATACCTTCACCGTTATCTGTATAAAAAAGGAAATATCTACAGAGCTATCTGTATAAACATTGAAATATCTCCAACGATATCTGTATAAACATGGAAATATCTACACCGTTATCTGTTTAAACATGGAAATATCTACACCGCTCTCTACATGAACATGGAAATATCTACACTGCTTTCTGTATAAACATGGAAATATCCTCACCGTTATCTCTATAAACTTGGAAATATCTACAGCGATATCTGTATAAGCATGGAAATATCTACACCGCTATCTGTATAAACATGGAAATATCTACAGTGCTATCTGCATAAATATGGAAATATCTACACCGCTATCTCTATAAACTTGGAAATGTCCACACCGTTATCTGCATAAACTTGGTAATATCTACTTGGCTATCTCTATAAACATGGAATTATCTATACCGCCATGTGTATAAACACGGAAATACCTTCACAGTCATCTGTATAAACACGGAAATATCTACACCACTATCTGTATAAACATGGAAATATCTACACTGCCATCAGGATAATCATGGAAATATCTACACAGCCGTCTCTATAAACATGGAAATATCTACACCTCCATCTGTATAAACATGGAAATATCTACACCGCTATCTGTGAAAAGATGGAAACATCTACACCGCAATCTGTGCAAAGATGGAAATATCTACACGACTATCTGTGTAAACCTGGAAATATCTACACCGCAATCTGTGCAAAGATGAAAATAGCTACACCGCTCTCTGTGTAAACATGGAAATACCTACACCGCTATCTGTATAAACATGGAAATATCTACACCGCTATCTTTATAAACATTTAAATATCTACGCCTCCATCTGTATAAACAGGGAAATATCTACACCTACATCTGAATAAACATGGAAATATCTACACCGCTATCTGTATAAATATGGAAATGTCTACACTGCTATCTCTATAAACATGGAAATATCTCCACCGCTATCTGTATAAAAATGGAAATATCTGTACCGCTCTCTGTAAAACCTGGAAATATATACACCGCAGTCTGTATAAACATGGGTATATCTCCACCGCTATCTGTATGAACATGGAAATATCTCCACCACTATCTCTATAAACATGGAAATGTCTACACCACTATCTGTGTAAACATGGAAATACCTTCATGGCTAACTCTATAAACATGGAAATATCTACACAGACATCAGTATAAACATGAAAATATCTACACAGTCATCTGTATAAACATGGAAATATCTACACAGTCATCTGTATAAACATGGAAGTATCTACACAGCCATCTGTATAAACATGGAAATATCTACACAGCCATCTCTGTAAACATGGAAATATCTACACTGCTATCTGTATAAACATGGAAATAGCCACACCACTGTCTGTGTAAACATGGAAATAACTTCACCGTTATCTGTATAAACAAGGAAATATCTACAGAGCTATCTGTATAAACATTGAAATATCTCCAACGATATCTGTATAAACATGGAAATATCTACACCGATATCTGTTTAAACATGGAAATATCTACACCGCTATCTACATGAACGTGGAAATATCTACACTGCTTTCTGTATAAACATGGAAATATCCCCACCGCTATCTCTATAAACATGGAAATATCTACAGCGCTATCTGTATAAACATGGAAATATCTACAATGCTTTCTGTATAAACATGGAAATAACTACAGCGCTATCTGCATAAATATGGAAATATCTACACCGCTATCTCTATAAACTTGGAAATGTCTACACCATTATCTGCATAAACTTGGAAATATCTACTTGGCTATCTCTATAAACATGGAATTATCTATATCGCCATCTGTATAAACACGGAAATACCTTCACAGTCATCTGTATAAACACGGAAATATCTACACCACTGTCTCTATAAACATGGAAATAGCTACACTGCCATCAGGATAATCATGGAAATATCTACACAGCCGTCTCTATAAACATGGAAATATCTACACCTCATTCTGAATAAACATGGACATATCTACACCGCTATCTGTGAAAAGATGGAAATAACTACACCGCAATCTGTGCAAAGATGGAAATATCTACACGACTATCTGAGTAAACCTGGAAATATCTACACCGCAATCTGTGCAAAGATGGAAATAGCTACACCACTCTCTGTGTAAACATGGAAATACCTACACCGCTATCTGTATAAACATGGAAATATCTACACCGCTATCTGTATAAACATGGAAATATCTACGCCGCCATCTGTATAAACAGGGAAATATCTACAGCTACATCTGAATAAACATGGAAATATCAACACTGCTATCTGTATAAATATGGAAATATCTACACTGCTATCTCTATAAACGTGGAAATATCTCCACCGCTATCTGTATAAAAATGGAAATATCTGTACCGCTATCTGTAAAACCTGGAAATATATACACCGCAGTCTGCATAAACATGGATACATCTCCACCGCTATCTGTATAAACATGGAAATATCTCCACCACTATCTCTATAAACATGGAAATGTCTACACCCCTATCTGTGTAAACATGGAAATACCTTCATGGCTATCTCTATAAACATGGAAATATCTACACAGACATCAGTATAAACATGGAAATATCTACACAGTCATCTGTATAAACATGGAAATATCTACACAGTCATCTGTATAAACATGGAAATATCTACACAGCCATCTGTATAAACATGGAAATATCTACACAGCCATCTCTATAAACATGGAAATATCTACACTGATATCTGTATAAACATGGAAATAGCCACACCACTGTCTGAGTAAAGATGGAAATAACTTCACCGTTATCTGTATAAACAAGGAAATATATACAGAGCTATCTGTATAAACATTGAAATATCTCCAACGATATCTGTATAAACATGGAAATATCTACACCGATATCTGTTTAAACATGGAAATATCTACACCGCTATCTACATGAACATGGAAATATCTACACTGCTTTCTGTATAAACATGGAAATATCCCCACCGCTATCTCTATAAACATGGAAATATCTACACCACTATCTGTATAAACATGGAAATATTTACACCACTATCTGTATAAACATGGAAATGTTTACACCGCTATCTGTATAAACGTGGATATATCTACACCGCTATCTCTATAAACATGGAAATATCTACACCACTGTCTGTATAATCCTGAAAGTATCTACACCGCTATCTCTATAAACATAGAAATATCTACACCGCTGTCTGTATAAACATGGAAATATCTACAGCAATATCTGTATAAACATGCAAATATCTACACCGCTGTCTCTATAAACATGGAAATATCTACACTGCTATGTGTATAAACATGGAAATATCTACACCGCTGTCTCTAAAAACATGGAAATATCTACACCGCTGTATCTATAAACATGCAAATATCTACACCGCTGTCTACATAAACTTGGAAATCTCTACACGGCTATCTCTATAAATGTGGAAATATCTACACCGCTGTCTCTATAAACATGGAAATATCTACACCGCTATCTCTATAAACGTGGAAATATCTACACCGGTGTCTCTGTAAACATGGAAATATCTACACCGCTATATGTATAAACTTGGAAATATCTACAGCGCTATCTCTATAAACATGGGAATATCTACACCGCTATCTGTATAAACGTGGAAATATCTACACTGCTATCTCTGTAAACGTGGAAATATCTACTCCAATTTCTGTATAAACATGGAAATATCTACACCGCTATCTCTGTAAATGTGTTAACATTTAAACCGTTATCTGTGTAAACATGGAAATATTTACACTGCTATCTCTATGAACATGGAAATATTTACAACGCTATCTGTATAAACATGGAAGTATCTCCACTGCTATCTGTATAAACATGGAAATATCTACACCGTTATCTGTATAAACATGGAAATAGCAACACCGCTATCTGTATAAACATGGAAGTATCTCCACTGCTATCTGTATAAACATGGAAATAGCTACACCGCTATCTGTATAAACATGGAAATATCTACACTGCTATCCGTATAAACATGGAAATATCTACACCGCTATCTGTATAAACATGGAAATATCTACATCACTATCTGTATAAACATGGAAATATCTCCACCGCTACCTCTATAATCATGGAAATATCTACACAGCTATCTTTATAAACATGGGAATATCAACACCTCTATCTGTATGAACATGGAATTATCTACAACACTATATGTGTAAACATGGAAATATCTTCACAGCTGTCTGTGTAAACATGGAAATCTGTACACCACCATCCGTGTAAAGACGGAAATATCTACCCCGCTCTCTGTGCAATTATGGAAATATCTACAACGCTATCTGTATAAACATGGAAATATCTACACCGCTATCTGTATAAACATGGAAATATCTACAGCGCTATCTGCATAAATATGGAAATATCTACATCGCTATCTCCATAAACTTGGAAATGTCTACACCGTTATCTGCATAAACTTGGAAATATCTACTTGGCTATCCCTATAAACATGGAATTATCTACACCGCCATCTGTATAAACACGGAAATACCTTCACAGTCATCTGTATAAACACGGAAATATCTACACCACTATCTGTATAAACATGGAAGTGTCTACACTGCCATTAGGATAATCATGGAAATATCTACACAGCCGTCTCTATAAACATGGAAATATCTACACCTCCATCTGTATAAACATGGAAATATCTACACCGCTATCTGTGAAAAGATGGAAATAACTACACCGCAATCTGTGCAAAGATGGAAATATCTACACGACTATCTGTGTAAACCTGGAAATATCTACTCCGCAATCTGTGCAAAGATGGAAATAGCTTCACCGCTCTCTGTGTAAACATGGAAATACCCACACTGCTATCTGTATAAACATGGAAATATCTAAGCCGCCATCTGTATAAACAGGGAAATATCTACACCTACATGTGAATAAACATGGAAATATCTACACCGCTATCTGTATAAATATGGAAATATCTACACCGCTATCTCTATAAACATGGAAACATCTCCTCCGCTATCTGTATAAAAATGGAAATATCTGTACCGCTATCTGTAAAACCTGGAAATATATACACCGCAGTCTGTATAAACATGGATATATCTCCACCGCTATCTGTAAAAACATGGAAATATCTCCACCACTCTCTCTATAAACATGGAAATGTCTACACCCCTATCTGTGTATACATGGAAATTCCTTCATGGCTATCTCTATAAACATGGAAATATCTACACAGACATCAGTATAAACATGGAAATATCTACACAGTCATCTGTATAAACATGGAAATATCTACAAAGTCATCTGTATAAACATGGAAATATCTACACAGCCATCTGTATAAACATGGAAATATCTACACAGCCATCTCTATATACATGGAAATATCTACACTGCTATCTGTATAAACATGGAAATAGCCACACCACTGTCTGTGTAAACATGGAAATACCTTCACCGTTCTCTGTATAAACAAGGAAACATCTACAGAGCTATCTGTGTAAATATTGAAATATCTCCAACGATATCTGCATAAACATGGAAATATCTACACAGATATCTGTTTAAACATGGAAATATCTACACCGCTATCTACATGAACATGGAAATATCTACACCGCTTTCTGTATAAACATGGAAATATCCCCACCGCTATCTCTATAAACATGGAAATATCCACACCGCTATCTTTGTAAACATGGAAATATTTACACCACTATCTGTATAAACATGGAAATATTTACACCGCTATCTGTATAAACGTGGATATATCTACACCGCTGTCTGTATAAACATGGAAATATCTACACCACTGTCTGTATAAACCTGAAAGTATCTACACCGCTATCTCTATAAACATAGAAATATCTTCACCGCTGTCTGTATAAACATGGAAATATCTACAGCAATATCTGTATAAACATGCAAAGATCTACACCGCTGTTTCTATAAACATGGAAATATCTACACTGCTATGTGTAGAAACATGGAAATATCTACACCGCTGTCTCTAAAAACATTGAAATATCTACACCGCTGTATCTATAAACATGCAAATATCTACACCGTTGTCTACATAAACTTGGAAATCTCTACACGGCTATCTCTATAAGTGTGGAAATATCTACACCGCTTTCTCTATAAACATGGAAATATCTACACAGCTATCTCTATAAACGTGGATAAATGTACACCGGTGTCTCTTTAAACATGGAAATATCTACACCGCTATATGTATAAACTTGGAAATATCCACACCACTATCTCTATAAACATGGGAATATCTACACCGCTATCTGTATAAACGTGGAAATCTCTACACTGCTATCTTTGTAAACTTGGAAATATCTACTCCAATTTCTGCATAAACATGGAAATATCTACACCGCTATCTCTGCAAATGTGTAAACATTTAAACCGTTATCTGTGTAAACATGGAAATATTTACACTGCTATCTCTATGAACATGGAAATATTTACAACGCTATATGTATAAACATGGAAGTATCTCCACTGCTATCTGTATAAATATGGAAATATCTACACCGCTATCTGTATAAACATGGAAATACCATCACCGCTATCTGTATAAACATGGAAGTATCTCCACTGCTATCTGTATAAACATGCAAATAGCTACACCACTATCTGTATAAACATGGAAATAACTACACCGCTATCTGTATACACATGGAAATATCTACACCGCTATCTGTATAAACATGGAAATATCTACACCGCTATCTGTATAAACTTGTAAATATCTACAGCGCTATCTGCATAAATATGGAAATATCTACACCGCTATCTCTATAAACTTGGAAATGTCTACACCGTTATCTGCATAAACTTGGAAATATCTACTTGGCTATCTCTATAAACATGGAATTATCTACACCGCCATCTGTATAAACACGGAAATATCTTCACAGTCATCTGTATAAACACGGAAATATCTACACCACTATCTGTATAAACATGGAAATATCTACACTGCCATCAGGATAATCATGGAAATATCTACACAGCCGTCTCTACAAACATGGAAATATCTACACCTCCATCTGTATAAACATGGAAATATCTACACCGCTATCTGTGAAAAGTTGGAAATATCTACACCGCAGTCTGTGCAAAGATGGAAATATCTACACGTCTATCTGTGTAAACCTGGAAATATCTACACCGCAATCTGTGCAAAGATGGAAATAGCTACACCGCTCTCTGTGTAAACAAGGAAATATCAACACCGCTATCTGTATAAACATGGAAATATCTACACCGCTATCTGTTTAAACATGGAAATATCTACGCCGCCATCTGTATAAACAGGGAAATATCTACACCTACATCTGAATAAACATGGAAATATCTACACTGCTATCTGTATAAATATGGAAATATCTACATCGCTATCTCTATAAACATGGAAATATCTCCACCACTATCTCTATAAACATGGAAATGTCTACACCCCTATCTGTGTTAACATGGATATATCTTCATGGCTATCTCTATAAACATGGGAATATCTTCACAGACATCTGTATAAACATGGAAATACCTACAAGGTCATCTGTATAAACATGGAAATATCTACACAGTCATCTGTATAAACATGGAAATATCTACAAAGCCATCTGTATAAACATGGAAATATCTACACAGCCATCTCTATAAACATGGAAATATCTACACTGCTATCTGTATAAACATGGAAATAGCCACACCACTGTCTGTGTAAACATGGAAATACCTTCACCATTATCTGTATAAACAAGGAAATATCTACAGAGCTATCTGAATAAACATTGAAATATCTCCAACGATATCTGTATAAACATGGAAATAACTACACCGATATCTGTTTAAACATGGAAATATCTACACCGCTATCTACGTGAACATGGAAATATCTACACTGCTTTCTGTATAAACATGGAAATATCCCCACCGCTATCTCTATAAACATGGAAATATCTACACCGCTATCTGTATAAATATGGAAATATTTACACCACTATCTGTATAAACATGGAAATATTTACACCGCTATCTGTATAAACGTGGATATATCTACACCGCTATCTCTATAAACATGGAAATATCTACACCACTGTCTCTATAAATCTGAAAATATCTACACCGCTATCTCTATAAACATAGTAATATCTACACCGCTGTCTGTATAAACATGGAAATATCTACAGCAATATCTGTATAAACATGCAAATATCTACACCGCTGTCTCTATAAACATGGAAATATCTACACTGCTGTGTGTATATACATGGAAATATCTACACCACTGTTTCTAAAAACATGGAAATATCTACACCGCTGTATCTATAAACATGCAAAAATCTACACTGTTGTGTACATAAACTTGGAAATCTCTACACGGCTATCTCTATAAATGTGGAAATATCTACAACGCTGTATCTATAAACATGGAAATATCTACACCGCTATCTCTATAAACGTGGAAATATCTACACCGGTGTCTCTGTAATCATGGAAATATCTACACCGTTATATCTATAAACTTGGAAATATCTACACCACTATCTCTATAAACATGGGAATATCCACACCGCTATCTGTATAAACGTGGAAATATCTACACCGCTATCTCTGTAAACGTGGAAATATCTACTCCAATTTCTGTATAAACATGGAAATATCTACACCTCTATCTCTGTAAATGTGTAAACATTTAAACCGCTAAATGTGTAATCATGGAAATATTTACACTGCTATCTCTATGAACATGGAAATATTTACAACGCTATCTGTATAAACATTGAAATATCTCCAATGATATCTGTATAAACATGGAAATAACTACACCTATATCTGTATAAACATGGAAATATCTACACCGATATCTGTTTAAACATGGAAATATCTACACCGCTATCTACATAAACATGGAAATAACTACACCGCTTTTTATATAAACATGGAAATATCCCCACCGCTATCTCTATAAACATGGAAATATCTACACTGCTATCTGTATAAACATGGAAGTAGCCACACCACTGTCTGTGTAAACATGGAAATACCTTCACCATTATCTGTATAAACAAGGAAATATCTACAGAGCTATCTGTATAAACACTGAAATATCTCCAACGATATCTGTATAAACATGGAAATAACTACACCGATATCTGTATAAACATGGAAATATCTACACCGATATCTGTTTAAACATGGAAATATCTACACCGCTATCTACATAAACATGGAAATAACTACACCGCTTTTTGTATAAACATGGAAATATCCCCACCGCTATCTCTATAAACATGGAAATATCTACACCGCTATCTGTATAAACATGGAAATATTTACACCATTATCTGTATAAACATGGAAATATTTACACCGCTATCTGTATAAACGTGGATATATCTACACGGCTATCTCTATAAACATGGAAATATCTACACCACTGTCTGTATAAACCTGAAAATATCTACACCGCTGTCTCTATAAACATAGAAATATCTACACCTCTGTCTGTATAAACATGGAAATATCTACAGCGATATCTGCATAAACATGCAAATATCTACACCGCTGTCTCTATAAACATGGAAATATCTACACTGCTATGTGTATAAACATGGAAATATCTACACCGCTGTCTGTAAAATCATGGAAATATCTACACCGCTGTATCTATAAACATGCAAATATCTACACTATTGTCTCCATAAACTTGGAAATCTCTACACGGCTCTCTCTATAAATGTGGAAATATCTACACCGCTGTCTCTATAAACATGGAAATATCCACACCGCTATATGTATAAACTTGGAAATATCTACAACGCTATCTCTATGAGCGTGGAAATATATACACCGCTATGAGTATAAACGTAGAAATATCTTCACTGCTGTCTGTATAAACATGGAAATATCTACACCGCTATCTCTATAAACGTGGAAATATTTACACCGCTATAAGTATAAACGCGGGAATATCTACATCGCTAACTGTATAAACGTGGAAATATCTACACTGCTATCTCTGTAAACGTGGAAATATCTACTCCAATTTCCGTATAAACATGGAAATATCTACACCGCTATCTCTGTAAATGTGTAAACATTTAAACCGTTATCTGTGTAAACATGGAAATATTAACACTGCTATCTCTATGAACATGGAAATATTTACAACTCTATCTGTATAAACACGGAAGTATCTCCACTGATATCTGTATAAACATGGAAATATCTACACCGCTATCTGTATAAACATGGAAATACCAACACCGCTATCTGTATAAACATGGAAGTTTCTCCACTGCTATCTGTATAAATATGGAAATATCTACACCGCTATCTGTGTAAACACGGAAATATCTACACCACTATCTGTATAAACATGGAAATATCTACACCGCTATCTGTATAAACATGGAAATATCTACATCACTATCTGTATAAACCTGGAAATATCTCCACCGCTATCTCTATAAACATGGAAATATCTACACCGCTATCTTTATAAACATGGGAATATCTACACCTCTATCTGTATAAACATGGAATTATCTACAACACTATCTGTGTAATCATGGAAATATCTACACAGCTATCTGTGTAAACATGGAAATCTGTACACCACCATCCGTATAAGGTGGAAATATCTACACCGCAATCTCTGCAATTATGGAAATATCTACACCACTATCTGTATAAACATGGAAAAATCTACACCGCTATCTGTATAAACAGGGAAATATCTACAGCGCTATCTGAATAAATATGGAAATATCTACACCGCTATCTCTATAAACTTGGAAATGTCTACACCGTTATCTGCATAACCTTGGAAATATCTACTTGGCTATCTCTATAAACATGGAATTATCTACACCGCCATCTGTATAAACACGGAAATATCTTCACAGTCATCTGTATAAACACGGAAATATCTACACCACTATCTGTATAAACATGGAAATATCTTCACATTCATCTGTATAAACACGGAAATATCTACACCACTATCTGTATAAACATGGAAATATCTGCACTGCCATCAGGATAATCATGGAAATATCTACACAGCCGTCTCTATAAACATGGAAATATCTACACCTCCATCTGTATAAACATGGAAATATCTACACCGCTATCTGTGAAAAGATGGAAATATCTACACCGCAATCTGTGCAAAGATGAAAATATCTACACGACTATCTGTGTAAACCTGCAAATATCTACACCGCAATCTGTGCAAAGATGGAAATAGCTACACCGCAATCTGTGTAAACAAGGAAATATCTACACCGCTATCTGTATAAACATGGAAATATCTACACCGCTATCTGTATAAACATGGAAATATCTACATCGCAATCTGTATAAACCTGGAAATATCTCCACCGCTATCTCTATAAACATGGAAATATCTACACCGCTATCTTTATAAACATGGGAATATCTACACCTCTATCTGTATAAACATGGAATTATCTACAACACTATCTGTGAAAACATGGAAATATCTACACAGCTATCTGTGTAAACATGGAAATCTGTACACCACCATCCGTGTAAAGATGGAAATACCTACACCGCACTCTGTGCAATTATGGAAATATCTACACCGCTATCTGTATAAACATGGAAATATCTACACCGCTATCTGAATAAACATGGAAATATCTACACCGCTATCTGTATAAATATGGAAATATCTACACCGCTATCTCTATAAACATGGAAATATCTCCACCACTATCTCTATAAACATGGAAATGTCTACACCACTATCTGTGTAAACATGGAAATATCGTCATGGCTATCTCTATAAACATGGAAATATCTACACAGACATCTGTATAAACATGGAAATAACTACACAGCCATCTGTATAAACATGGAAATATCTACACAGTCATCTGTATAAACATGGAAATATCTGCAAAGCCATCTGTATAAACATGGAAATATCTACACAGCCATCTCTATAAACATGGAAATATCTACACTGCTATCTGTAAAAACATGGAAATAGCCACACCACTGTCTGTGTAATCATGGAAATACCTTCACCATTATCTGTATAAACAAGGAAATATCTACAGAGCTATCTGTATAAATATTGAAATATCTCCAACGATATCTGTATAAACATGGAAATAACTACACCGATATCTGTTTAAACATGGAAATATCTACACCGCTATCTACATGAACATGGAAATATCTACCCTGCTTTCTGTATAAACATGGAAATATCCTCACCGCTATCTCTATAAACATGGAAATATCTACACCGCTATCTGTATAAATATGGAAATATTTACACCACTATCTGTATAAACATGGAAATATTTACAACGCTATCTGTATAAACGTGGATGTATCTACACCGCTATCTCTATAAACATGGAAATATCTACACCACTGTCTGTATAAACCTGAAAATATCTACACCGCTATCCCTATAAACATAGAAATATCTACACCGCTGTCTGTATAAACTTGGAAATATCTACAGCAATATCTGTATAAACATGCAAATATCTACACCGCTGTCTCTATAAACATGGAAATATCTACACTGCTATGTGTATAAACATGGAAATATCTACACCGCTGTCTCTAAAACCATGGAAATATCTACACCGCTGTATCTATAAACATGCAAAAATCTGCACTGTTGTGTACATAAACTTGGAAATCTCTACACGGCTATCTCTATAAATGTGGAAATATCTACACCGCTGTCTCTATAAACATGGAAATATCTACATCGCTATCTCTATAAACTTGGAAATATCTACACCGGTGTCTCTGTAAACATGGAAATATCTACACCGCTATATGTATAAACTTGGAAATATCTACACCGCTATCTCTATAAACATGGGAATATCCACACTGCTATCTGTATAAACGTGGAAATATCTACACTGCTATCTCTGTAAACGTGGAAATATCTACTCCAATTTCTGTATAAACATGGAAATATCTACACCGCTATCTCTGTAAATGTGTAAACATTTCAACCGTTAAATGTGTAAACATGGAAATATTTACACTGCTATCTCTATGAACATGGAAATATTTACAACGCTATCTGTATAAACATGGAAGTATCTCCACTGCTATCTGTATAAACATGGAAATATCTACACCGCTATCTGTATAAACTTGGAAATACCAACACCGCTATCTGTATAAACATGGAAGTATCTCCACTGCTATCTGTATAAACATGGAAATAGCTACACCACTATCTGTATAAACATGGAAATATCTACGCCGCTATCTGTATACACATGGAAATGTCTACACCGCTATCTGTATAAACATGGAAATATCTACATCGCTGTCTGTATAAACCTTGAAATACCTACACCGCTATCTCTATAAACATGGAAATATCTACACAGCCATCTCTATAAACAAGGAAATATCTACACTGCTATCTGTATAAACATGGAAATAGCCACACCACTGTCTGTGTAAACATGGAAATACCTTCAAAATTATCTGTATAAACAAGGAAATATCTACAGAGCTATCTGTATAAACATTGAAATATCTCCAACGATATCTGTATAAACATGGAAATAACTACACCGATCTGTTTAAACATGGAAATATCTACACCGCTATCTACATGAACGTGGAAATATCTACCCTGCTTTCTGTATAAACATGGATATATCCCCACTGCTACCTCTATAAACATGGAAATATCTACACCGCTATCTGTATAAATATGGAAATATTTACACCACTATCTGTATGAACATGGAAATATTTACACCTCTATTTGTATAAACGTGGATATATCTACACCGCTATCTCTATAAACATGGAAATATCTACACCACTGTCTGTATAAACCTGAAAATATCTACACCGGTATCTCTATAAACATAGAAATAACTACACCGCTGTCTGTATAAACTTGGAAATATCTAGATCAATATCTGTATAAACATGCAAATATCTACACCGCTGTCTCTATAAACATGGAAATATCTACACTGCTATGTGTATAAACATGGAAATATCTACACCGCTGTTTCTAAAAACATGGAAATATCTGCACCGCTGTATCTATAAACATGCAAAAATCTACACTATTGTCTACATAAACTTGGAAATCTCTACACGGCTATCTCTATAAATGTGGAAATATCTACACCGCTGTCTCTATAAACATGGAAATATCTACATCGCTATCTCTATAAACGTGGAAATATCTACACCGGTGTCTCTGTAAACATGGAAATATCTACACCGCTATATGTATAAACTTGGAAATATCTACACCGCTATCTCTATAAACATGGGAATATCCACACTGCTATCTGTATAAACGTGGAAATATCTACCCTGCTATCTCTGTAAACGTGGAAATATCTACTCCAATTTCTGTATAAACATGGAAATATCTACACCGCTATCTCTGTAAATGTGTAAACATTTCAACCGTTAAATGTGTAAACATGGAAATATTTACACTGCTATCTCTATGAACATGGAAATATTTACAACGCTATCTGTATAAACATGGAAGTATCTCCAGTGCTATCTGTATAAACATGGAAATATCTACACCGCTATCTGTATAAACTTGGAAATACCAACACCGCTATCTGTATAAACATGGAAGTATCTCCACTGCTATCTGTATAAACATGGAAATAGCTACACCACTATCTGTATAAACATGGAAATATCTACACCGCTATCTGTATACACATGGAAATATCTACACCGCTATCTGTATAAACATGGAAATATCTACATCGCTGTCTGTATAAACCTTGAAATACCTACACCGCTATCTCTATAAACATGGAAATATCTACACAGCCATCTCTATAAACAAGGAAATATCTACACTGCTATCTGTATAAACCTGGAAATAGCCATACCACTGTCTGTGTAAACATGGAAATACCTTCACCATTATCTGTATAAACAAGGAAATATCTACAGAGCTATCTGTATAAACATTGAAATATCTCCAACGATATCTGTATAAACATGGAAATAACTACACCGATATCTGTTTAAACATGGAAATATCTACACCGCTATCTACATGAACGTGGAAATATCTACCCTGCTTTCTGTATAAACATGGATATATCCCCACTGCTACGTCTATAAACATGGAAATATCTACACCGCTATCTGTATAAATATGGAAATATTTACACCACTATCTGTATGAACATGGAAATATTTACACCTCTGTTTGTATAAACGTGGATATATCTACACCGCTATCTCTATAAACATGGAAATATCTACACCACTGTCTGTATAAACCTGAAAATATCTACACCGCTATCTCTATAAACATAGAAATAACTACACCGCTGTCTGTATAAACTTGGAAATATCTAGATCAATATCTGTATAAACATGCAAATATCTACACCGCTGTCTCTATAAACATGGAAATATCTACACTGCTATGTGTATAAACATGGAAATATCTACACCGCTGTTTCTAAAAACATGGAAATATCTGCACCGCTGTATCTATAAACATGCAAAAATCTACACTATTGTCTACATAAACTTGGAAATCTCTACACGGCTATCTCTATAAATGTGGAAATATCTACACCGCTGTCTCTATAAACATGGAAATATCTACACCGCTATCTCTATAAACTTGGAAATATCTACACCGGTGTCTCTGTAAACATGGAAATATCTACACCGCTATATGTATAAACTTGGAAATATCTACACCGCTATCTCTATAAACGTGGAAATATATACACCGCTATGAGTATAAACGTAGAAATATCTTCACCGCTGTCTGTATAAACATGGAAATATCTACAGCGCTATCTCTATAAATGTGGAAATATTTACACCGCTATATGTATAAACTTGGAAATACCTACACCGCTATCTCTATAAACATGGAAATATCTACACCACTGTCTGTATAAACCTGAAAATATCTACACCGATATCTCTATAAACATAGAAATATCTACACCGCTGTCTGTATAAACATGGATATATCAACACTGCTATGTGTATAAACATGCAAATATTTACACCGCTGTCTCTATAAACATGGAAATATCTACACTGCTATGTGTATAAACATGGAAATATCTACACCGCTGTCTCTAAAAACATGGAAATATCTACACCACTGTATCCATAAACATGCAAATATCTACACCGTTGTCTACATAAACTTGGAAATCTCTACACGGCTATCTCTATAAATGTGGAAATATCTACACCGCTGTCTCTATAAACATGGAAATATCTACACCGCTATCTCTATAAACGTGGAAATATCTACACCGGTGTTTCTGTAAACATGGAAATATCTAAACCGCTATATGTATAAACTTGGATATATCTACACCGCTATCTCTATAAACGTGGGAATATCTACACCGCTATCTGTATAAACTTGGAAATATCTACACTGCTAGCTCTGAAAACGTGGAAATATCTACTCCAACTTCTGTATAAACATGGAAATATCTACACCGCTATCTCTGTAAATGTGTAAATATTTAAACCGTTATCTGTGTAAACATGGAAATATTTAAACTGCTATCTCTATGAACATGGAAATATTTACAACCCTATCTGTATAAACATGGAAGTATCTCCACTGCTATCTGTATAATCATGGAAATATCTACACCGCTATCAGTATAAACATGGAAATACCAACACCGCTATCTGTATAAACATGGAAGTATCTCCACTGCTATCTGTATAAACATGGAAATATCTACACCGCTATTTGTATAAACATGGAAATATCTACACCGCTATCTGTATAAACATGGAAATATCTACACCGCTATCTGTATAAACATGGAAATATCTACACCGCTATCTGTATAAACATGGAAATATCTACACCGCTATCCGTATAAACATGGAAATATCTCCACCGCTATCTCTATAAACATGGAAATATCTACACCGCTATCTTTATAAACATGGAAATATCTACACCTCTATCTGTATAAACATGGAATTATCTACAACGCAATCTGTGTAAACATGGAAATATCTACACTGCTATCTGTGTAAACATGGAAATCTGTACACCACCATCCGTGTAAAGATGGAAATATCTACACCGCAATCTGTGCAATTATGGAAATATCTACACCGCTATCTGTATAAACATGGAAATATTTACACCACTATCTCTATAAACATGGAAATATTTACACCGCTATCTGTATAAGCGTGGATATATCTACACCGCTACCTCTATAAACATTGAAATACCTGCACAACTGTCTGTATAAACCTGAAAATATCAACACCGCAATCTCTATAAACATAGAAATATCTACACCGCTGTCTGTATAAACATGGAAATATCTTCAGCGATATCTGTATAAACAGGCAAATATCAACACCGCTGTCTCTATAAACATGGAAATATCTACACTGCTATGTTTATAAACATGGAAATATCTACACTGCTGTCTCTAAAAACATGGAGATATCTACACCGCTGTATCTATAAACATGCAAATATCTACACCGTTATCTACATAAATTTGGAAATCTCTACACGGCTATCACTATAAATATGGAAATATCTACATCGCTGTCTCTAAAAACATGGAAATATCTACACCGCTATCTGTATAAACATGGAAATATCTACACCGCTATCCGTATAAACATGGAAATATCTCCACCGCTATCTCTATAAACATGGAAATATCTACACCGCTATCTTTATAAACATGGGAATATCTACACCTCTATCTGTATAAACATAGAATTATCTACAACACAATCTGTGTAAACATGGAAATATCTACACTGCTATCTGTGTAAACATGGAAATCTGTACACCACCATCCGTGTAAAGATGGAAATATCTACACCGCAATCTGTGCAATTATGGAAATATCTACACCGCTATCTGTATAAACATGGAAATATTTACACCACTATCTCTATAAACATGGAAATATTTACACCGCTATCTGTATAAGCGTGGATATATCTACACCGCTACCTCTATAAACATTGAAATACCTGCACAACTGTCTGTATAAACCTGAAAATATCTACACCGCAATCTCTATAAACATAGAAATATCTACACCGCTGTCTGTATAAACATGGAAATATCTTCAGCGATATCTGTATAAACAGGCAAATATCAACACCGCTGTCTCTATAAACATGGAAATATCTACACTGCTGTCTCTAAAAACATGGAGATATCTACACCGCTGTATCTATAAACATGCAAATATCTACACCGTTATCTACATAAATTTGGAAATCTCTACACGGCTATCACTATAAATATGGAAATATCTACATCGCTGTCTCTAAAAACATGGAAATATCTACACCGCTATCTCTATAAACGTGGAAATATCTACACCGTAGTCTCTGTAAAAATGGAAATATCTACACTGCTATATGTATAAACTTGGAAATATCTACACCGCTATCTCTATAAACGTGGGAAAATCTATACCGCTATCTGTATAAACGTGGAAATATCTACACTGCTATCTCTGTAAACGTGGAAATATCTACTCCAATTTCTGTATAAACATGGAAATATCAACACTGCTATCGCTGTAAATGTGTAAACATTTAAACCGCTATCTGTGTAAACATGGAAATATTTACACTGCTATCTCAATGAACATGAAAATATTTACAACGCTATCTGAATAAACATGGAAGTATCTCCACTGCTATCTGTATAAACATGGAAATATCTACACCGCTATCTGTATAAACATGGAAATATTTACACCGCTCTCTGTATAAACATGGAAATATCTACACCGATATATGAATAAACATGGAAATATCTACACCGCTATCTGTATAAACATGGAAATATCTACACCGCTATCTGTATAAACATGGAATTATCTACATCACTATCTGTATAAACATGGAAATATCTACACCGCTATCTGTATAAACATGGAAATATCAACACCGCTATCTGTATAAACATGGAAATATCTACACCGCTATCTGTATAAACATGGAAATATCTACAGCGCTATCTGCATAAATATGGAAATATCTACACCGCTATCTCTATAAACTTGGAAATGTCTTCACCGTTATCTGCATAAACTTGGAAATATCTATTGGCTATCACTATAAACATGGAGTTATCTACACCGCCATCTGTATAAACACGGAAATACCTTCACAGTCATCTGTATAAACACGGAAATATCTACACCACTATCTGTATAAATATGGAAATATCCACACTGCCATCAGGATAATCGTGGAAATATCTACAAAGCCGTCTCTATAAACATGGAAATATCTTCACCTCCATTTGTATAAACATGGAAATATCCACACCGCTATCTGTGAAAAGATGGAAATATCTACACCGCAGTCTGTGCAAACATGGAAACATCTACTCGACTATCTGTGTAAACCTGGAAATATCTACACCGCAATCTGTGCAAAGATGGAAATAGCTACACCGCTCTCTGTGTAAACAAGGAAATATCTACACCGCTATCTGTATAAACATGGAAATATCTACACCGCTATCTGTATAAACATGGAAATATCTACGCCGCCATCTGTATAAACAGGGAAATATCTACACCTACATCTGAATGAACATGGAAATATCTACACCGCTATCTGTATAAATATGGAAATATCTACACCGCTATCTCTATAAACATGGAAATATCTCCACCGCTATGTGTATAAAAATGGAAATATCTACACCGCTATCTATATAAATATGGAAATATCTACACCTCTATCTCTATAAACATGGAAATATCTCCCCCGCTATCTGTATAAAAATGGAAATATCTGCACCGCTATCTGTAAAACCTGGAAATATATACACCGCAGTCTGTATAAACATGGATATATCTCCACTGCTATCTGTATAAACATGGAAATATCTCCACCACTATCTCTATAAATATGGAAATGTCTACACCCCTTTCTGTTTAAACATGGAAATATCTTCATGGCTATCTCTATGAACATGTAAATATCTACACAGACATTGGTATAAACATGCAAATACTGACACAGTCATCTGTATAAACATGGAAATATCTACACAGTCATCTGTATAAACATGGAAATATCTACACAGCCATTTTCATAAACATGGAAATATCTACACAGCCATCTCAATAAACATGGAAATATCTACACTGCTATCTGTATAAACATGGAAATAGCCACACCACTGTCTGTGTAAACATGGAAATACCTGCACCGTTATCTGTATAACAAGGAAATATATACACCGCCATCTGTATAAACATGGAAATATCTACACCGCTATCTGTATAAACATGGAAATATCTACATCACAATCTGTATAAACATGGAAATATCTCCACCGCTATCTCCATAAACATGGAAATATCTACACTGCTATCTTTATAAACATGGGAATATCTACACCTGTATCTGTATAAACATGGAATTATCTACAACACTATCTGTGTAAAATGGAAATATCTACACAGCTATCTGTGTAAACATGGTAATCTGTACACCACCATCCGTGCAAAGTAGGAAATATCTACACCGCAATTTGTGCAATTATGGAAATATCTACACCGCTATCTGTATAAAGATGGAAATATCTAAACCGCTATCTGTATAAACATGGAAATATCTACAGCGCTATCTGCATAAATATGGAAATATCTACACCACTATCTCTATAAACTTGAAAATGTCTACACCGTTATCTGCATAAACTTGGAAATATCTACTTGGCTATCTCTATAAACATGGAATTATCTACACCGCCATCTGTATAAACACGGAAATACCTTCACAGTCATCTGTATAAACACGGAAATATCTACACCACTATCTGTATAAACTTGGAAATATCTACACTGCCATCAGCATAATCATGGAAATATCTACACAGCCGTCTCTATAAACATGGAAATATCTACACCTCCATCTGTATAAACATGAAAATATCTACACCGCTATCTGTGAAAAGATGGAAATATCTACACAGCAATCTGTGCAATGATGGAAATATCTACACGACTATCTGTGTAATCCTGGAAATATCTACACCGCAATCTGTGCAAAGATGGAAATAGCTTCACCGCTCTCTGTATAAACCTGGAAATATCTACACCGCTATCTGTATAAACATGGAAATATCTACACCGCTATCTGTATAAACATGGAAATATCTACGCCGCCATCTGTATAAACAGGGAAATATCTACACCTACATCTGAATAAACCTGGAAATATCTACACCGCTATCTGTATAAATATGGAAATATCTACACCGCTATCTCTATAAACATGGAAATATCTCCCCCGCTATCTGTATAAAAATGGAAATATCTGTACCGCTATCTGTAAAACCTGGAAATATATACACCGCAGTCTGTATAAAGATGGATATATCTCCACCGCTATCTGTATAAACATGGAAATATCTCCACCACTATCTCTATAAACATGGAAATGTCTACACCCCTATCTGTGTAAACATGGAAATATCTTCATGGCTATCTCTATAAACATGGAAATATCTAGTCCGCTATCTGTATAAACTTGGAAATATCTACACCACCATCTGTATAAACATCGAAATATCTCCACAGCTATCTGTATAAACATGGAAATATCTACACCGCTATCTGTACAAACATGGAAATATCTACATCGCTACCTGTATAAACATGGAAATATCTACACCGCTATCTTTATAAACATGGAAATAACTACACCGCTATTTGTATAAACATGGAAATATTTTCAACACTATCTGTGTAAAGGTGGAAATATCTACTCAGCTATCTGTGTAAACATGGAAATATGTACACCGGTATCCGTGTAAAGACGGAAATATCTACAACGCAATCTGTTCAATTATAGAAATATCTACACCTCCTTCTGTATGAACATGGAAATATCTACACTGCCATCTGTATACACATGGAAATTTCTACACAGCCATCTGTATAAACATGGAAAAATCTACACCGCCATCTGCATAAACATGGAAATATCTCCACCGCAATCTGTATGAACATGGAAATATCTTCACCGCTATCTCTGTGAGGATGGAAATATCTACACCGCTATCTGTATGAACCTGGAAATATCTACACTGCTATGTGTATAAACATTGAAATATCTACACCACTATCTCTATAAACATGGAAACATCTACACCGCTATTTGTAAAAACATGGAAACATCTACACCGCTATCTGTAGAAAAATGGAAACATCTACACCGCTAACTGTATAAACATGGAAACATCTACACCGCTATCTGTATAAACATGGAAATATCTACACCGCTATCTGTAAAAACATGCAAATAACTACAATACTATCTGGGTAAACATGTAAATATCTGCACCGCAATCTGTGCAAAGATGGAAATATCTACACCTCTCACTGTGCAAAGATGGAAATACATACACTGCTATCTGCGTAAACATGGTAATACCTACACTGCTATCTCTATAAACGTGGAAATATTTCCACCGCTATCTGTATAAACATGCAAACATCTACACCGCAATCTGTATAAACATGGAATATCTAAACCGCTATCTGTATAAACGTGGAAATATCTAGATCGCTATCTGTGTAAACGTGGAAATTTCTACCGTGCTATCTGTGTAAACATGGAAATATCTACACCGCTATCTGTGTAAAGAAGGAAATATCTACACCGCAATCTTTGCAAAGATGGAAATATCTAATCCGCTATCGCTGTAAACATGGAAATACCTACACCACTCTCTATATGAACATGGAAATATCTACACCGGTATCTGTAAAAACATGCAAATAACTACAATACTATCTGGGTAAACATGTAAATATCTGCACCGCAATCTGTGCAAAGATGGAAATATCTACACCTCTCACTGTGGAAAGATGGAAATACATACACTGCTATCTGTGTAAACATGGTAATACCTACACCGCTATCTCTATAAACGTGGAAATATTTCCACCGCTATCTGTATAAACATGGAAACATCTACACCGCAATCTGTATAAACATGGAATATCTAAACCGCTATCTGTATAAACGTGGAAATATCTAGATCGCTATCTGTGTAAACGTGGAAATTTCTACCGTGCTATCTGTGTAAACATGGAAATATCTACACCGCTATCTGTGTAAAGAAGGAAATATCTACACCGCAATCTTTGCAAAGATGGAAATATCTACTCCGCTATCGCTGTAAACATGGAAATACCTACACCACTCTCTATATGAACATGGAAGTAACTACACCGCTATCTGTATAAACATGGAAATATCTACACAGCTATCTGTATAAGCATGGAAATGTCTACACCGCCATCTGTATAAACATGGAAATATCTACATCACTATCAGTATAAATATGGAAATATCTACAACGCTATCTGTTTATACATGGAAATATCTACACAGCTATCTGTGTAAATATGGAAATATGTATACACTTGGAAATATCTACACCACCATTTGTATAAAGATGGAAATATCTACACCGCGATCTGTATAAACATGGAAATATCTACTCTGCTATCTGTATAAACATGGAAGTATCTACACCGCCATCTGCATATACATGGAAATATCTACACCGCCATCTGTATAAACACGGAAATGTCTACACCTCTATCTGCATAAATATAGAAATATCTACACCGCTATCTCTATCAACATGGAAATATCTACACCTCTATCTGTATAAACATGGAAATATCTACACCGCCATCTGTATAAAGATGGAAATATCTACACCGCAAGCTATATAAACATGGAAATATCTACACTGCTATCTGTATAAACATGGAAATATCTACACCGCCATCTGTATAAACATGGAAATATCCACACCACTATCTCTATAAACATTGAAATATCTTCAAAGCTATCTCTATAAACATGGAAATACCTACACCGCTATCACTATAAACATGGAAATCTCTAAACTGCCGTCTGTAAAAACATGCAAATATCTACAAAGTCATCTGTATAAACATGGGAATATCTACACCGCCATCTGTATAAACACGGAAATGTCTACACGCTATCTGCATAAATATGGAAATATCTACACCACCATCTCTATAAACATGGAAATATCTACACCGCCATCTGTATAAACATGGATATATCTACATTGCTATCTGTATTATCATGGAAACACCACCACCGCTATCTTTATGAACGTGGAAAGTCTGCACAGCTATGTGTATAAACATGGAAATACCTTCACCGCTATCTTTATAAACATGGAGATATCTACACCACCATCTGCATGAAGATGGAAATATCTACACCGTAATCAGTATAAAGATGGAAACATCTACAGTGCCATCTGTATAAAGATGGGAATATGTACACTGCCATCTGTGGAAAGATGGAAATATCAACAGCACTATCTATATAAACATGGAAGTATCTACACCACTATCTGTATAAACATGGAAATATCTACATCGCTATCAGTATAACCATGGAAATATCCACACCGCTATGTCTTTAAATATGGAAATATCTACACTGCCATCTCTATAAACATGGAAATATACACACCGCCATCTGTATAAACCTGGAAATATCTACACAGATATCTGTGTAAACAAGGAAATATGTACATCGCTATCTATGTAAACATGGAAATATGTACACCGCTATCTGTATAAACATGGAAATATCTACACCGCAATCTGTATAAACATGGAAATATCTACACCGCGATCTGCATAAACATTTAAATATCTACACCGCTATCTGTATAAACATTGAAATATCTACACCGCTATCTGTATAAACATGGAAATACCTACACCGCTCTCTGTATAAACATGGATATACCTACACCGTGATCTGTATAAACAAGGTAGTATCTACACCGGCATCTCTATAAACATGGAAATATCTACAATGCCATCTCTATACAAATGGGAATATCTACACTGCTATCTCAATAAACATGAAAATATCTACAACGCCATCTCCATAAACATTGAACTATCTACACCGCCATCTGCATAAACACGGAAATATCTACACCGCTATCTGTATAAACAGGAAATTATCTACACGGCCATCTGTATAAAGATGTAAATATCTACACCGAGAGCTGTATAAACATGGAGTTATCTACACCGCTATCTGCATAAATATCTAAAAATCTATACCGATATATCTATAAGCATGAAAATGCCTACACCGTTATCTGTATAAACATGGAAATATCTAAATCTCTATCTCTATAAACATGGAAATATCTAGAACGCTATCTGAATAAACATGGAAATATCTACACTGCAATCTGTGCAAAGATGGAAATATCTACACCATTATCTGTGTAAACATGGAAGTATCTACACAGCCTTCTCTATAAACATGGAAATATCTACACCACCATCTGTATACACATGGAAATATCTACAAAGCTATCTGTATAAATATGGAAATACCAAAACCGCTATCTCTATAAACATGGAAATATCTACACCGCTATCTTTATAAACATGGAAATATCTACACCACCATCTCTTTAAACATGGAAACATCTACACTGCCGTCTGTATAGACAAGGAAATATCTACACAGCCATCTGCATAAACATGGAAATATCTTCACCACTATCTGTATAAACATGGAAATATCTACACCGCTATCTTTATAAACATGGAAATATCTTCAAAACCATCTCTTTAAACATGGAAACATCTACGCTGCCATCTGTATACACAAGGAAATATCTACACAGCCATCTGTATAAACATGGAAATATCTACACCGCTATCTGTATAAACATGGAAATATCTACACCACTATCTGCATAAATATGGAAATATCTACACTGCCATCTGTATGAACTTGGAAATATCTGCAACGCTATCTCAGTAAACATGGAAATAACTATACAGCTATCTGTATAAACATGGAAATATTTACACCGCTGTCTCTATACACATGGAAATATCTACACTGCCATCTTTATAAAGATGGAAATATCTACACCGTGAGCTGTATAAACATGGAAATATCTACAATGCTATCTGTATAAACACGGAAATACTAACACCGCTATCTGTATAAACTTGGAAATATCAACAACGCTATCCATATAAACATGGAAATATGTACACCGCCATCAGTATAAACATGGAAACACCTACACAGTCATCTGTATAAACATGGAAATATCTACACCGCTATCTATATAAACATGGAAATATCTACACAGCCATCTATATAGACATGCAAATATCTACAACACTGTCTTTATTAACATGGAAATAGCCACACCACTAATTGTATAAACATGGAAATAAGTACACCGCCATCTGTAAAAACATGGAAATATCTACACAGTCATTTGCAAAAACATGGAAATATCTACACTTCCATCTGTATACACATGGAAATATCTACACTGCCATCTGTATACACATGGAAATATCTACACAGCCATCTGTATAAACATGGAATTATCTACACCGCTATCTCTATAAACATGGAAATATCTTCACCGCTGTCTGTATAAACATGGAAATATCTACACCGCTATCTGTATAAAATTGGAAATGTCTACACCGCCATGTGTATCAACATGGAAATATCTCCACAGCTATCTGTATAAACCTTGAAATATCTCCACCGCTATCTGTATAAACATGGAAATATCAACACCGCCATCTGTATAAACATGAAAATATCTACATCACTCTCTGTATATACATGGAAATAGCCACACCGCTATCTGTATATACATGGAAATAACTACACCGCTCTCTGTATAAACATGGAAATACCTACACCGCCATCTGCATAAACATGGAAATAACTACAGAGTCACCTGAATAAAAATGGAAATATCTACACCACTATCTGTATAAACATAGAAATACCTACACGACCATCAGTATAAACATTGAAATATCTAAACAGCCACCTCTCTAAACATGGAAATATCTACACTGCTATTAGTATAAACATGGAAATAGGCAAACCGATATCTATATAAACATGGAAATACCTACACCAGTATCTGTAGAAACATAGAAATATCTACACCACTATCTGTAGAAACATGGAAATATCTACATCGCTATCTCTATAAACATGGAAATATCTCCACTGATATCTCTATAAACATGGAAATATATACACCGCTATCTCTGTAAACATGGAAATATGTACACCGCTATCTGTCTAAACATGGAAATATCTGCACCACTATCTGTATAAATATGGAAATATCTACACCACGATCTGCATAAACATTGAAATATCTACACTGCTATCTGTATACACATGGAAATATCTACTCCACTATCTGTATAAACATGGAAATATTTACACCGCTATCTGTTTAAACATGTAAATATCTACACCGCTATCTGTATATACATGGAAATATCTACACCACTATCTGTATAAACATGGAAATATCTACATCGGTATCTCTATAAACATGGAAATATCTCCACCGATATCTCTATAAACTTGGAAATATCTACACCGCTATCTTTATAAACATGGAAATAACTTCACCGCTATCTGTATAAATATGGAACTATCTATACCACGATCTGCATAAACATTTAAGTATCTACACCGCTATCTGTATAAACATGGAAATATCTGCACCGCTAACTGTATATACATGGAAATATCTACACCGCTATCTGTATAAATATGGACTTATCTATAACACTATCTGTACAAACATGGAAATATCTACACCGCTATATGTATAAACTTGGAAATATCTACACCGCAATCTCTATAAACGTGGGAATATCTACACCGGTATCTGTATAAACGTGGAAATATCAACACTGATATCTCTGAAAACGTGGAAATATCTACTCCAATTTCTGTATAAACATGGAAATATCTACACCGCTATCTCTGTAAATGTGTAAACATTTAAACCGTTATCTGTTTAAACATGGAAATATTTACACTGCTATCTCTATGAACATGGAAATATTTACAACGCTATCTGTATAAACATGGAAGTATCTCCACTGCTATCTGTATAAACATGGAAATATCTACACCGCTATCTGTATAAACATGGAAATACCAACACCGCTATCTGTATAAACATGGAAGTATCTCCACTGCTATCTGTATAAACATGGAAATACCTACACCGCTATCTGCATTAACATGGAAATATCTACACCGCTATCTGTATAAACATGGAAATATCTACACCGCTATCTGTATAAACATGGAAATATCTACACCGCCATCTATATAAACATGGAAATATCTACATCACTATCTGTATAAACAGGGAAATAGCCACATTGCTATCTGTATAAACATGGAAATAACTACACCGCTATCTGTATAAACCTGGAAATATCTACACCGCCATCTGCATAAACATGGAAATATCTACAGAGTTATCTGAATAAACATGGAAATATCTACACCACTATCTGTATAAACATGGAAATACCTACACGGCCATCAGTATAAACATGGAAATATCTAAACTGCCATCTCTATAAACATGGAAATATCTACACCGCTATCTGTATAAACATGGAAATATCTACACCGCTATCTGTATAAACATGGATATATCAACATCACTATACTATCTGTATAAACATGGAAATATCTCCACTGCTATCTCTATAAACATGGAAATATCTACACCGCTATCTATATAAACATGGGAATATCTACACCTCTATCTGTATAAACATGGAATTATCTACAACACTATCTGTGTAAACATGGAAATATCTACACAGCTATCTGTGTAAACATGGAAATCTGTACACCACCATCCGTGTAAAGATGGAAATATCTACACTGCAATCTGTGCAATTATGGAAATAAATACAGCGCTATCTGTATAAACATGGAAATATCTACATCGCTATCTGTATAAACATGGAAATAACTACAGCGCTATCTGCATAAATATGGAAATATCTACACCGCTATCTCTATAAACTTGGAAATGTCTACACCGTTATCTGCATAAACTTGGAAATGTCTACTTGGCTATCTCTATAAACATGGAATTATCCAAACCGTCATCTGTATAAACACGGAAATAACTTCACAGTCATCTGTATAAAAACGGAAATATCTACACCACTATCTGTATAAACATGGAAATATCTACACTGCCATCAGGATAATCATGGAAATATGTACACAGCCGTCTCTATAAACATGGAAATATCTACACCTCCATCTGTATAAACATGGAAATACCTACACTGCTATCTGTGAAAAGATGGAAATAGCTACACCGCAATCTGTGCAAAGACACAAATATCTACACGAAGATCTGAGTAAACCTGGAAATACCTACACCGCAATCTGTGCAAAGATGGATATAACTACACTGCTGTGTGTGTAAACATGGAAATATCTACAGCGCTATCTGTATAAACATGGAAATAACTACACCGCTATCTGTATAAACATGGAAATATCTACGCCGCCATCTGTATAAACAGGGAAATATCTACACCTACATCTGAATAAACATGGAAATATCTACACCGCTATCAGTATAAATATGGAAATATCTACACCGCTATCTCTATAAACATGGAAATACCTCCACCGCTATCTGTATAAAAATGGAAATATCTGTACCGCTATCTGTAAAACCTGGAAATATGTACACCGCAGTCTGTATAAACATGGATATATCTCCACCGCTGTCTGTATAAACATGGAAATATCTCCACCACTATCTCTATAAACATGGAAATGTCTACACCCCTATCTGTGTAAACATGGAAATATCTTCATGGCTATCTCTACAAACATGGAAATACCTACACAGACATCGGTATAAACATGGAAATACCCACACAGTCATCTCTATAAACATGGAAATACATACACAGACATCTGTATAAACATGGAAATATCTACACAGACATCTGTATAAACATGGAAATATCTACACAGCCATCGATATAAACATGGAAATATCTACACTGCTATCTGTATAAACATGGAAATAGCCACACCACTGTCTGTGTAAACATGGAAATACCTTCACCGTTATCTGTATAAACAAGGAATTATCTACAGAGCTATCTATATAAACATTGAAATATCTCCAACGATATCTGTATATACATGGAAATATCTACACCGATATCTGTTTAAACATGGAAATACCTACACCGCTATCTACATAAACATAGAAATGACTACACCGCTTTTTGTATAAACAAGGGAATATCCCCACCGCTATCTCTGTAAACATGGAAATATCTACACCGCTATCTGTATAAACATGGAAATATTTACACCACTCTCTATATAAACATGGAAATATTTACACCACTATCTGTATAAACGTGGATATATCTACACGGCTATCTCTATAAACATGGAAATATCAACACCAGTGTCTGTATAAATTTGAAAATATCTACACTGCTATCTCTATAAACATACAAATATCTACACCTCTGTCTGTATAAACATGGAAATATCTACAGCGATATCTGTATAAACATGCAAATAGCAATATCGCTGTCTCTATAAACATGGAAATATCTACACTGCTATGTGTGTAAACATGGAAATATCTACACCACTGTCTCTAAAAACATGGAAATATCTGCACCGCTGTATCTATAAACATGCAAATACCTACACCATTGTCTCCATAAACTTGGAAACCTCTACACGGCTATCTCTATAAATGTGGAAATATCTACACCGCTGTCTCTATAAACATGGAAATATCTACACCGCTATCTCTATAAACGTGGAAATATCTACACCGGTGTCTCTGAAAACATGGAAATATTTACACCGCTATATGTATAAACTTGGAAATACCTACACCGCTATCTCTATAAACATGGAAATATCTACACCACTGTCTGTATAAACCTGAAAATATCTACACCGATATCTCTATAAACATAGAAATATCTACACCGCTGTCTGTATAAACATGGATAAATCTACACTGCTATGTGTATAAACATGCAAATATCTACACCGTTGTCTCTATAAACATGGAAATATCTACACTGCTATGTGTATAAAAATGGAAATACCTACCCCGCTGTCTCTAAAAACATGGAAATATCTACACCGCTGTATCCATAAACATGCAAATATCTACACCGTTGTCTACATAAACTTGGAAATCTCTACACGGCTATCTCTATAAATGTGGAAATATCTACACCGCTGTCTCTATAAACATGCAAATATCTACACCGCTATCTCTATAAACGTGGAAATATCTACACCGGTGTTTCTGTAAACATGGAAATATCTAAACCGCTATATGTATAGACTTGGATATATCTACACCGCTATCTCTATAAACGTGGGAATATCTACACCGCTATCTGTATAAACTTGGAAATATCTACACTGCTAGCTCTGAAAACGTGGAAATATCTACTCCAACTTCTGTATAAACATGGAAATATCTACACCGCTATCTCTGTAAATGTGTAGATATTTAAACCTTTATCTGTGTAAACATGGAAATGTTTACACTGCTATCTCTATGAACATGGAAATATTTACAACCCTATCTGTATAAACATGGAAGTATCTCCACTGCTATCTGTATAAACATGGAAATATCTACACCGCTATCAGTATAAACATGGAAATACCAACACCGCTATCTGTATAAACATGGAAGTATCTCCACTGCTATCTGTATAAACATGGAAATATCTACACCGCTATCTGTATAAACATGGAAATATCTACACCGCTATCTGTATAAACATGGAAATATCTACACCGCTATCTGTATAAACATGGAAATATCTACATCGCTCTCCGTATAAACATGGAAATATCTCCACCGCTATCTCTATAAACATGGAAATATCTACACCGCTATCTTTATAAACATGGGAATATCTACACCTCTATCTGTATAAACATGGAATTATCTACAACACAGTCTGTGTAAACATGGAAATATCTACACAGCTATCTGTGTAAACATGGAAATCTGTACACCACAATCCGTGTAAAGATGGAAATATCTACACCGCAATCTGTGCAATTATGGAAATATCTTCAGCGCTATCTGTATAAACATGGAAATATTTACACCACTATCTCTATAAACATGGAAATATTTACACCGCTATCTGTATAAACGTGGATATATCTACACCGCTACCTCTATAAACATTGAAATATCTACACAACTGTCTGTATAAACCTGAAAATATCTACACCGCAATCTCTATAAACATAGAAATATCTACACCGCTGTCTGTATAAACATGGAAATATCTTCAGCGATATCTGTATAAACAGGCAAATATCAACACCGCTGTCTCTATAAACATGGAAATATCTACACTGCTATGTGTATAAACATGGAAATATCTACACTGCTGTCTCTAAAACATGGAGATATCTACACCGCTGTATCTATAAACATGCAAATATCTACACCGTTATCTACATAAATTTGGAAATCTCTACACGGCTATCACTATAAATGTGGAAATATCTACATCGCTGTCTCTAAAAACATGGAAATATCTACACCGCTGTCTCTATAAACGTGGAAATATCTACACCGGTGTCTCTGTAAAAATGGAAATATCTACACTGCTATATGTATAAACTTGGAAATATCTACACCGCTATCTCTATAAACGTGGGAAAATCTATACCGCTATCAGTATAAACGTGTAAATATCTACACTGCTATCTCTTTAAACGTGGAAATAACTACTCCAATTTCTGTATAAACATGGAAATATCAACACTGCTATCTCTGTAAATGTGTAAACATTTAAACCGCTATCTGTGTAAACATGGAAATATTTACACTGCTATCTCAATGAACATGAAAATATTTACAACGCTATCTGAATAAACATGGAAGTATCTCCACTGCTATCTGTATAAACATGGAAATATCTACACCGCTATCTGTATAAACATGGAAATATTTACACCGCTATCTGTATGAACATGGAAATATCTACACCGATATATGTATAAACATGGAAATATCTACACCGCTATCTGTATAAACATGGAAATATCTACACCGCTATCTGTATAAACATGGAATTATCTACATCGCTATCTGTATAAACATGGAAATATCTACACCGCTATCTGTATAAACATGGAAATATCTACACCGCTATCTGTATAAACATGGAAATATCTACACCGCTATCTGTATAAACATGGAAATATCTACACCGCTATCTGCATAAATATGGAAATATCTACACCGCTACCTCTATAAACTTGGAAATCTCTACACCGTTATCTGCATAAACTTGGAAATATCTACTTGGCTATCACTATAAACATGAAATTATCTACACCGCCATCTGTATAAACACGGAAATTCCTTCACAGTCATCTGTATAAACACGGAAATATCTACACCACTATCTGTATAAACATGGAAATATCTACACTGCCATCAGGATAATCATGGAAATATCTACACAGCCGTCTCTATAAACATGGAAATATCTTCACCTACATCTGTATAAACATGGAAATATCCACACCGCTATCTGTGAAAAGATGGAAATCTCTACACCACAGTCTGTGCAAACATGGAAATATCTACACGACTATCTGTGTAAACCTGGAAATATCTACACCGCAATCTGTGCAAAGATGGAAATAGCTACACCGCTCTCTGTGTAAACAAGGAAATATCTGCACCGCTATCTGTATAAACATGGAAATATCTACACCGCTCTCTGTATAAACATGGAAATATCTACGCCGCCATCTGTATAAACAGGGAAATAACTACACCTACATCTGAATGAACTTGGAAATATCTACACCGCTATCTCTATAAATATGGAAATATCTACACCGCTATCTCTATAAACATGGAAATATCTCCATCGCTATCTGTATAAAAATGGAAATATCTACACCGCTATCTGTATAAATATGGAAATATCTACACCTCTATCTCTATAAACATGGAAATATCTCCCCCGCTATCTGTATAAAAATGGAAATATCTGCACCGCTATCTGTAAAACCTGGAAATATATACACCGCAGTCTGTATAAACATGGATATATCTCCACTGCTATCTGTATAAAGATGGAAATATCTCCACCACTATCTCTATAAATATGGAAATGTCTACACCACTTTCTGTTTAAACATGGAAATATCTTCATGGCTATCTCTATAAACATGTAAATATCTACACAGACATTGGTATAAACATGCAAATACTTACACAGTCATCTGTATAAACATGGAAATATCTCCACAGTCATCTGTATAAACATGGAAATATCTACACAGCCATCAATATAAACATGGAAATATCTACACAGCCATCTCTATAAACATGGAAATATCTTCACTTCTATCTGTATAAACATGGAAATAGACACACCACTGTCTGTGTAAACATGGAAATAACTTCACCGTTATCTGTATACACAAGGAAATATCTACAGAGCTATCTGTATAAACATTGAAATATCTCCAACGATATCTGTATAAACATGGAAATATCTACACCGATATCTGTTTAAACATGGAAATATCTACAACGCTATCTACATGAACATGGAAATATCTACACCGCTTTCTGTATAAACATGGAAATATCCCCACCGCTATCTCTATAAACATGGAAATATCTACACCGCTATCTGTATAAACATGGAAATATTTACACCACTATCTGTATAAACATGGAAATATTTACACCGCAATCTGTATAAACGTGGATATATCTACACCGCTATCTCTATAAACATGGAAATATCTACACCACTGTCTGTATAAATCTGAAAATGTCTACACCGCTATCTCTATAAACATGGAAATATCTACACCGCTGTCTGTATAAACATGGAAATATCTACAGCAATATCTGTATAAACATGCAAATATCTACACCGCTGTCTCTATAAACATGGAAATATCTACACTGCTATGTGTATAAACATGCAAATATCTACACCGCTGTCTCTAAAAACATGGAAATATCAACACCGCTGTATCTATAAACATGCAAATATCTACACCGTTGTCTACATAAACTTGGAAATCCCTACACGGCTATCTCTATAAATGTGGAAATATCTACACCGCTCTGTCTGTAAACATGGAAATATCTACACCGCTATCTCTATAAACGTGGAAATATCTACCCCGTTTTTTCTGTGAACATGGAAATATCTACACCGCTATATGTATAAACTTGGAAATATCTACACAGCTATCTCTATAAACGTGGGAATATCTACAACGCTATCTGTATAAACGTGGAAATATCTACACTGCTATCTCTGTAAACGTGGAAATATCTACTCCAATTTCTGTATAAACATGGAAATATCTACACCGCTATCTCTGTAAATGTGTAAACATTTAAACCGTTATCTGTGTAAACATGGAAATATTTACACGGCTATCTCTATGAACATCAAATATTTACAACGCTATCTGTATAAACATGGAAGTATCTCCACTGCTATCTGTATAAACATGGAAATATCTACACCGCTGTCTGTATAAACATGGAAATGACAACACCACTATCTGTATAAACATGGAAATATCTCCACTGCTATCTGTATAAACATGGAAATATCTCCACTGCTATCTCTGTAAACATGGAAATATCTACACCGCTATCTTTATAAACAAGGGAATAACTACACCTCTATCTGTATAATCATGGAATTATCTACAACACTATCTGTGTAAGCATGGAAATACCTACACAGCTATCTGTGTACACATGGATATCTGTACAACGACATCCGTGTAAAGATGGAAATATCTACACCGCAATCTGTGCAATTATGGAAATATCTACACCGCTATCTGTATAAACATGGAAATATCTACACCGCTATCTGTATAAACATGGAAATATCTACAGCGCTATCGGCATAAATATGGAAATATCTACACCGCTATCTCTATAAACTTGGAAATGTCTACACCGTTATTTGCATAAACTTGGAAATATCTACTTGTCTATCTCTATAAACATGGAATTATCTACACCGCCATCTGTATAAACACGGAAATACCTTCACAGTCATCTGTATAAACACGGAAATATCTACACCACTATCTGTATAAACATGGAAATATCTACACTGCCATCAGGATAATCATGGAAATATCTACACACCCGTCTCTACAAACATGGAAATACCTACACCTCCATCTGCATAAACATGGAAATATCTACACCGCTATCTGTGAAAAGATGGAAATATCTTCACCGCAATCTGTGCAAAGATGGAAATATCTACACGACTATCTGTGTAAACCTGGAAATATCTACACCGCAATCTGTGCAAAGATGGAAATAGCTACACCGCTCTCTGTGTCAACATGGAAATATCTACACCGCTATCTATATAAACATGGAAATATCTACGCCGCCATCTGTATAAACAGGGAAATATCTACACCTACATCTGAATAAATATGGAAATATCTACACCACTATCTGTATAAATATGGAAATATCTACACCTCTATCTCTATAAACATGGAAATATCTCCCCCGCTATCTGTATAAAAATGGAAATATCTGCACCGCTATCTGTAAAACCTGGAAATATATACACTGCAGTCTGTATAAACATGGATATATCTCCACCGCTATCTGTATAAACATGGAAATATCTCCACCACTATCTCTATAAATATGGAAATGTCTACACCCCTTTCTGTTTAAACATGGAAATATCTTCATGGCTATCTGTATAAACATGTAAATGTCTACACAGACATTGGTATAAACATGGAAATACCTACACAGTCATCTGTATAAACATGGAAATATCTACACAGTCATCTGTATAAACATGGAAATATCTACACAGCCATCTGTATAAACATGGAAATATCTACACATCCATCTCTATAAACATGGAAATATCTACACTGCTATCTGTATAAACATGGAAATATCTACACCGCTGTCTGTATAAACATGGAAATATCTACAGCGATATCTGTATAAACATGCAAATATCTACACCGCTGTCTCTATAAACATGGAAATATCTACACTGCTATGTGTATAAACATGGAAATATCTACACCGCTGTCTTTAAAAACATGGAAATATCTACACCGCTGTATCCATAAACATGCAAATATCTACACCGTTTTCTACATAAACTTGGAAACCTCTACACGGCTATGTCTATAAATGTGGAAATATCTACACCGCTGTCTCTATAAACGTGGAAGTATCTACACCGCTATCTCTATAAACGTGGAAATATCTACACCGGTGTATCTGTAAACATGGAAATATCTACACCGCTATATGTATAAACTTGGAAATATCTACACCGCAATCTCTATAAACGTGGGAATATCTACACCGGTATCTGTATAAACGTGGAAATATCAACACTGATATCTCTGAAAACATGGAAATATCTACTCCAATTTCTGTATAAACATGGAAATATCTACACCGCTATCTCTGTAAATGTGTAAACATTTAAACTGTTATCTGTTTAAACATGGAAATATTTACACTGCTATCTCTATGAACATGGAAATATTTACAACGCTATCTGTATAAACATGGAAGTATCTCCACTGCTATCTGTATAAACATGGAAATATCTACACCGCTATCTGTATAAACATGGAAATACCAACACCGCTATCTGTATAAACATGGAAGTATCTCCACTGCTATCTGTATAAACATGGAAATACCTACACCGCTATCTGCATTAACATGGAAATATCTACACCGCTATCTGTATAAACATGGAAATATCTACACCGCTATCTGTATAAACATGGAAATATCTACACCGCTATCTGTATAAACATGGAAATATCTACATCACAATCTGTATAAACATGGAAATATCTCCACCGCTATCTCTATAAACATGGAAATATCTACACTGCTATCTTTATAAACATGGGAATATCTACACCTGTATCTGTATAAACATGGAATTATCTACAACACTATCTGTGTAAAATGGAAATATCTACACAGCTATCTGTGTAAACATGGTAATCTGTACACCACCATCCGTGTAAATTAGGAAATATCTACACCACAATTTGTGCAATTATGGAAATATCTACACCGCTATCTGTATAAAGATGGAAATATCTAAACCGCTATCTGTATAAACATGGAAATATCTACAGCGCTATCTGCATAAATATGGAAATATCTACACCACTATCTCTATAAACTTGGAAATGTCTACACCGTTATCTGCATAAACTTGGAAATATCTACTTGGCTATCTCTATAAACATGGAATTATCTACACCGCCATCTGTATAAACACGGAAATACCTTCACAGTCATCTGTATAAACACGGAAATATCTACACCACTATCTGTATAAACTTGGAAATATCTACACTGCCATCAGCATAATCATGGAAATACCTACACAGCCGTCTCTATAAACATGGAAATATCTACACCTCCATCTGTATAAACATGAAAATATCTACACCGCTATCTGTGAAAAGATGGAAATATCTACACCGCAATCTGTGCAATGATGGAAATATCTACACGACTATCTGTGTAATCCTGGAAAAATCTACACTGCAATCTGTGCAAAGATGGAAATAGCTTCACCGCTCTCTGTATAAACCTGGAAATATCTACACCGCTATCTGTATAAACATGGAAATATCTACACCGCTATCTGTATAAACATGGAAATATCTACGCCGCCATCTGTATAAACAGGGAAATATCTACACCTACATCTGAATAAACCTGGAAATATCTACACCGCTATCTGTATAAATATGGAAATATCTACACCGCTATCTCTATAAACATGGAAATATCTGCACCGCTATCTGTATAAAAATGGAATTATCTGTACCGCTATCTGTAAAACCTGGAAATATTTACACCGCAGTCTGTATAAACATGGATATATCTCCACCGCTATCTGTATAAACATGGAAATATCTCCACCACCATCTCTATAAACATGGAAATGTCTACACCCCTATCTGTGTAAACATGGAAATATCTTCATGGCTATCTCTATAAACATGGAAATATCTAGTCCGCTATCTGTATAAACTTGGAAATATCTACACCACCATCTGTATAAACATCGAAATATCTCCACAGCTATCTGTATAAACATGGAAATATCTACACCGCTATCTGTACAAACATGGAAATATCTACATCGCTACCTGTATAAACATGGAAATATCTACACCGCTATCTTTATAAACATGGAAATAACTACACCGCTATTTGTATAAACATGGAAATATTTTCAACACTATCTGTGTAAAGGTGGAAATATCTACTCAGCTATCTGTGTAAACATGGAAATATGTACACCGGTATCCGTGTAAAGATGGAAATATCGACAACGCAATCTGTTCAATTATAGAAATATCTACACCTCCTTCTGTATGAACATGGAAATATCTACACTGCCATCTGTATACACATGGAAATTTCTACACAGCCATCTGTATAAACATGGAAAAATCTACACCGCCATCTGTATAAACATGGAAATATCTCCACCGCAATCTGTATGAACATGGAAATATCTTCACCGCTATCTCTATGAGGATGGAAATATCTACACCGCTATCTGTATGAACCTGGAAATATCTACACTGCTATGTGTATAAACATTGAAATACCTACACCGCTATCTCTATAAACATGGAAACATCTACACCGCTATATGTAAAAACATGGAAACATCTACACCGCTATCTGTAGAAAAATGGAAACATCTACACCGCTAACTGTATAAACATGGAAACATCTACACCGCTATCTGTATAAACATGGAAATATCTACACCGCTATCTGTAAAAACATGCAAATAACTACAATACTATCTGGGTAAACATGTAAATATCTGCACCGCAATCTGTGCAAAGATGGAATTATCTACACCTCTCACTGTGCAAAGATGGAAATACATACACTGCTATCTGTGTAAACATAGTAATACCTACACTGCTATCTCTATAAACGTGGAAATATTTCCACCGCTATCTGTATAAACATGGAAACATCTACACCGCAATCTGTATAAACATGGAATATCTAAACCGCTATCTGTATAAACGTGGAAATATCTAGATCGCTATCTGTGTAAACGTGGAAATTTCTACCGTGCTATCTGTGTAAACATGGAAATATCTACACCGCTATCTGTGTAAAGAAGGAAATATCTACACCGCAATCTTTGCAAAGATGGAAATATCTAATCCGCTATCGCTGTAAACATGGAAATACCTACACCACTCTCTATATGAACATGGAAATATCTACACCGGTATCTGTAAAAACATGCAAATAACTACAATACTATCTGGGTAAACATGTAAATATCTGCACCGCAATCTGTGCAAAGATGGAAATATCTACACCTCTCACTGTGCAAAGATGGAAATACATACACTGCTATCTGTGTAAACATGGTAATACCTACACCGCTATCTCTATAAACGTGGAAATATTTCCACCGCTATCTGTATAAACATGGAAACATCTACACCGCAATCTGTATAAACATGGAATATCTAAACCGCTATCTGTATAAACGTGGAAATATCTAGATCGCTATCTGTGTAAACGTGGAAATTTCTACCGTGCTATCTGTGTAAACATGGAAATATCTACACCGCTATCTGTGTAAAGAAGGAAATATCTACACCGCAATCTTTGCAAAGATGGAAATATCTACTCCGCTATCGCTGTAAACATGGAAATACCTACACCACTCTCTGTATGAACATGGAAATAACTACACCGCTATCTGTATAAACATGGAAATATCTACACCGCTATCTGTATAAGCATGGAAATGTCTACACCGCCATCTGTATAAACATGGAAATATCTACATCACTATCTGTATAAATATGGAAATATCTACACCGCTATCTGTTTATACATGGAAATATCTACACAACTATCTGTGTAAATATGGAAATATGTATACACTTGGAAATATCTACACCACCATTTGTATAAAGATGGAAATATCTACACCGCGATCTGTATAAACATGGAAATATCTACTCTGCTATCTGTATAAACATGGAAGTATCTACACCGCCATCTGTATATACATGGAAATATCTACACCGCCATCTGTATAAACACGGAAATGTCTACACCTCTATCTGTATAAATATAGAAATATCTACACCGCTATCTCTATCAACATGGAAATATCTACACCTCTATCTGTATAAACATGGAAATATCTACACCGCCATCTGTATAAAGATGGAAATATCTACACCGCAAGCTATATAAACATGGAAATATCTACACTGCTATCTGTATAAACATGGAAATATCTACACCGCCATCTGTATAAACATGGAAATATCCACACCACTATCTCTATAAACATTGAAATATCTTCAAAGCTATCTCTATAAACATGGAAATACCTACACCGCTATCACTATAAACATGGAAATCTCTAAACTGCCGTCTGTAAAAACATGCAAATATCTACAAAGTCATCTGTATAAACATGGGAATATCTACACCGCCCTCTGTATAAACACGGAAATGTCTACACGCTATCTGCATAAATATGGAAATATCTACACCACCATCTCTATAAACATGGAAATATCTACACCGCCATCTGTATAAACATGGATATATCTACATTGCTATCTGTATTATCATGGAAACACCACCACCGCTATCTTTATGAACGTGGAAAGTCTGCACAGCTATGTGTATAAACATGGAAATACCTTCACCGCTATCTTTATAAACATGGAGATATCTACACCACCATCTGCATGAAGATGGAAATATCTACACCGTAATCAGTATAAAGATGGAAACATCTACAGTGCCATCTGTATAAAGATGGGAATATCTACACTGCCATCTGTGGAAAGATGGAAATATCAACAGCACTATCTATATAATCATGGAAGTATCTACACCACTATCTGTATAAACATGGAAATATCTACACCGCTATCAGTATAAACATGGAAATATCCACACCGCTATGTCTTTAAATATGGAAATATCTACACTGCCATCTCTATAAAGATGGAAATATACACACCGCGATCTGCATAAACATTTAAATATCTACACCGCTATCTGTATAAACATGGAAATATCTACACCACAATCTGTATAAACATGGAAATATCTACACCGCGATCTGCATAAACATTTAAATATCTACACCGCTATCTGTATAAACATGGAAATATCTACACCGCTATCTGTATAAACATGGAAATACCTACACCGCTCTCTGTATAAACATGGATATACCTACACCGTGATCTGTATAAACAAGGTAATATCTACACTGCCATCTCTATAAACATGGAAATATCTACAATGCCATCTCTATGCAAATGGGAATATCTACACTGCTATCTCAATAAACATGAAAATATCTACAACGCCATTTCCATAAACATTGAACTATCTACACCGCCATCTGCATAAACACGGAAATATCTACACCGCTATCTGTATAAACAGGAAATTATCTACACGGCCATCTGTATAAAGATGTAAATATCTACACCGCGAGCTGTATAAACATGGAGTTATCTACACCGCTATTTGCATAAATATCTAAAAATCTATACCGATATATCTATAAGCATGAAAATGCCTACACCGTTATCTGTATAAACATGGAAATATCTAAATCTCTATCTCTATAAACATGGAAATATCTAGAACGCTATCTGAATAAACATGGAAATATCTACACTGCAATCTGTGCAAAGATGGAAATATCTACACCATTATCTGTGTAAACATGGAAGTATCTACACAGCCTTCTCTATAAACATGGAAATATCTACACCACCATCTGTATACACATGGAAATATCTACAAAGCTATCTGTATAAATATGGAAATACCAAAACCGCTATCTCTATAAACATGGAAATATCTACACCGCTATCTTTATAAACATGGAAATATCTACACCACCATCTCTTTAAACATGGAAACATCTACACTGCCGTCTGTATAGACAAGGAAATATCTACACAGCCATCTGCATAAACATGGAAATATCTTCACCACTATCTGTATAAAGATGGAAATATCTACACCGCTATCTTTATAAACATGGAAATATCTTCAAAACCATCTCTTTAAACATGGAAACATCTACGCTGCCATCTGTATACACAAGGAAATATCTACACAGCCATCTGTATAAACATGGAAATATCTACACCGCTATCTGTATAAACATGGAAATATCTACACCACTATCTGCATAAATATGGAAATATCTACACTGCCATCTGTATGAACATGGAAATATCTGCAACGCTATCTCAGTAAACATGGAAATAACTATACAGCTATCTGTATAAACATGGAAATATTTACACCGCCATCTGTATACACATGGAAATATCTACACTGCCATCTTTATAAAGATGGAAATATCTACACCGTGAGCTGTATAAACATGGAAATATCTACAATGCTATCTGTATAAACACGGAAATACTAACACCGCTATCTGTATAAACTTCGAAATATCAACAACGCTATCCATATAGACATGGAAATATGTACACCGCCATCAGTATAAACATGGAAACACCTACACAGTCATCTGTATAAACATGGAAATATCTACACCGCTATCTATATAAACATGGAAATATCTACACAGCCATCTATATAGACATGCAAATATCTACAACACTGTCTTTATTAACATGGAAATAGCCACACCACTATCTGTATAAACATGGAAATAACTACACCGCCATCTGTAAAAACATGGAAATATCTACACAGTCATTTGCAAAAACATGGAAATATCTACACCTCCATCTTTATACACATGGAAATATCTACACTGCCATCTGTATACACATGGAAATATCTACACAGCCATCTGTATAAACATGGAATTATCTACACCGCTATCTCTATAAACATGGAAATATCTTCACCGCTATCTGTATAAACATGGAAATATCTACACCGCTATCTGTATAAACATGGAAATATCTACACCGCTATCTGTATAAAATTGGAAATGTCTACACCGCCATGTGTATCAACATGGAAATATCTCCACAGCTATCTGTATAAACCTTGAAATATCTCCACCTCTATCTGTATAAACATGGAAATATCTACACCGCCATCTGTATAAATATGAAAATATCTACATCACTCTCTGTATAAACATCGAAATAGCCACACCGCTATCTGTATATACCTGGAAATAACTACACCGCTCTCTGTATAAACATGGAAATACCTACACCGCCATCTGCATAAACATGGAAATAACTACAGAGTCACCTGAATAAAAATGGAAATATCTACACCACTATCTGTATAAACATGGAAATACCTACACGACCATCAGTATAAACATGGAAATATCTAAACAGCCATCTCTCTAAACATGGAAATATCTACACTGCTATTAGTATAAACATGGAAATAGGCAAACCGATATCTATATAAACATGGAAATACCTACACCAGTATCTGTAGAAACATAGAAATATCTACACCACTATCTGTAGAAACATGGAAATATCTACTTCGCTATCTCTATAAACATGGAAATATCTCCACTGATATCTCTATAAACATGGAAATATATACACCGCTATCTCTGTAAACATGGAAATCTGTACACCGCTATGTGTCTAAACATGGAAATATCTGCACCGCTATCTGTATAAATATGGAAATATCTACACCACGATCTGCATAAACATTGAAATATCTACACTGCTATCTGTATACACATGGAAATATCTACTCCGCTATCTGTATAAACATGGAAATATCTACAACACTATCTGTGTAAACATGGAAATATCTACACCGCTATCTGTATAAACATGGAAATATCTACACCACGATCTGCATAAACATTTAAATATCTACACCGCTATCTGTATTAACATGGAAATATCTACACCGCTATCTGTAAATACATGGAAATATCTACACCGCTATCTGTATAAATATGGATATATCAACAATGCTATCACTATAAACATGGAAATGTCTACAACGCTATCTGTATAAACATGAAAGTAGCTACATGGCTATCTCTATAAACATCGAAATATCTACAACGCTATCAGTATAAACATGGAAATGCCGACATAGTCATCTGTATAAACATGGAAATATTTAAACCGCTATCTGTATAAACATGTAAATATCTACACGGCCATCTGTATAAACATGGAAATATTTACACAGCCATCTCTATAAACATTGAAATATCTACACCGCTATCTGTATAAACATGGATATATCTGCACTGCTATCTGTATAAGCATGGAAACATCTACACCGATATCTGTATAAACATGGAAATATGTACACCGCTATCTGTATAAACATGGAAATAACTGCAACGCTATCTGTGTAAACATGGAAATATCTACACAGCTATCTGTGTGAATATGGAAATATCTACACAGCTATCTCTATAAACATGAAAATACCTACACAGCAATCTGTAAACATGGAAATAACTAATCCGCAATCCCTATAAACATGGAAATATCTACACCACAATCTCTATAAACATGGAAATATCTACACCGCCATCTCTATAAACATGAAAATATCTACACCGCAATCTCCATAAACATTGAACTATCTACACCGCCATCTGTGTAAACATGGAAATATCTACACCTTTATCTGTATAAACATGGAAATGTCCACACCGATATCTGTATAAACATGGAAAGAACTGCACGGCAATGTGTATAAACATAGAATTACCTACACAGTCATATGTATAAACATGGAAATACCTACAATGCTATCTGTATAAACATGGAAATATCTACACTGCCTTCTGTATAAACATGGAAATATCTACACAGCCATCTGTATAAACATGGAAATATCTACACCACCATCTCTTTAAACATGGAAACATCTACACTGCCGTCTGTATAGACAAGGAAATATCTACACAGCCATCTGCATAAACATGGAAATATCTTCACCACTATCTGTATAAACATGGAAATATCTACACCGCTATCTTTATAAACATGGAAATATCTTCAAAACCATCTCTTTAAACATGGAAACATCTACGCTGCCATCTGTATACACAAGGAAATATCTACACAGCCATCTGTATAAACATGGAAATATCTACACCGCTATCTGTATAAACATGGAAATATCTACACCACTATCTGCATAAATATGGAAATATCTACACTGCCATCTGTATGAACATGGAAATATCTGCAACGCTATCTCAGTAAACATGGAAATAACTATACAGCTATCTGTATAAACATGGAAATATTTACACCGCCATCTGTATACACATGGAAATATCTACACTGCCATCTTTATAAAGATGGAAATATCTACACCGTGAGCTGTAGAAACATGGAAATATCTACAATGCTATCTGTATAAACACGGAAATACTAAGACCGCTATCTGTATAAACTTCGAAATATCAACAACGCTATCCATATAAACATGGAAATATGTACACCGCCATCAGTATAAACATGGAAACACCTACACAGTCATCTGTATAAACATGGAAATATCTACAACGCTATCTACATAAACATGGAAATATCTACACAGCCATCTATATAGACATGCAAATATCTACAACACTGTCTTTATTAACATGGAAATAGCCACACCACTATCTGTATAAACATGGAAATAACTACACCGCCATCTGTAAAAACATGGAAATATCTACACAGTCATTTGCAAAAACATGGAAATATCTACACCTCCATCTGTATACACATGGAAATATCTACACTGCCGTCTGTATACACATGGAAATATCTACACAGCCATCTGTATAAACATGGAATTATCTACACCGCTATCTCTATAAACATGGAAATATCTTCACCGCTATCTGTATAAACATGGAAATATCTACACCGCTATCTGTATAAACATGGAAATATCTACACCGCTATCTGTATAAAATTGGAAATGTCTACACCGCCATATGTATCAACATGGAAATATCTCCACAGCTATCTGTATAAACCTTGAAATATCTCCACCGCTATCTGTATAAACATGGAAATATCTACACCGCCATCTGTATAAACATGAAAATATCTACATCACTCTCTGTATAAACATGGAAATAGCCACACCGCTATCTGTATATACCTGGAAATAACTACACCGCTCTCTGTATAAACATGGCAATACCTACACCGCCATCTGCATAAACATGGAAATAACTACAGAGTCACCTGAATAAAAATGGAAATATCTACACCACTATCTGTATAAACATGGAAATACCTACACGACCATCAGTATAAACATGGAAATATCTAAACAGCCATCTCTCTAAACATGGAAATATCTACACTGCTATTAGTATAAACATGGAAATAGGCAAACCGATATCTATATAAACATGGAAATACCTACACCAGTATCTGTAGAAACATAGAAATATCTACACCACTATCTGTAGAAACATGGAAATATCTACTTCGCTATCTCTATAAACATGGAAATATCTCCACTGATATCTCTATAAACATGGAAATATTTACACCGCTATCTCTGTAAACATGGAAATCTGTACACCGCTATCTGTCTAAACATGGAAATATCTGCACCGCTATCTGTATAAATATGGAAATATCTACACCACGATCTGCATAAACATTGAAATATCTACACTGCTATCTGTATACACATGGAAATATCTACTCCGCTATCTGTATAAACATGGAAATATCTATAACACTATCTGTGTAAACATGGAAATATCTACACCGCTATCTGTATAAACATGGAAATATCTACACCACGATCTGCATAAACATTTAAATATCTACACCGCTATCTGTATTAACATGGAAATATCTACACCGCTATCTGTAAATACATGGAAATATCTACACCGCTATCTGTATAAATATGGATATATCGACACTGCTATCACTATAAACATGGAAATGTCTACAACGCTATCTGTATAAACATGAAAATAGCTACATGGCTATCTCTATAAACATCGAAATATCTACAACGCCATCAGTATAAACATGGAAATGCCGACATAGTCATCTGTATAAACATGGAAATATTTAAACCGCTATCTGTATAAACATGTAAATATCTACACGGCCATCTGTATAAACATGGAAATATTTACACAGCCATCTCTATAAACATTGAAATATCTACACCGCTATCTGTATAAACATGGATATATCTGCACTGCTATCTGTATAAGCATGGAAACATCTACACCGATATCTGTATAAACATGGAAATATGTACACCGCTATCTGTATAAACATGGAAATAACTGCAACGCTATCTGTGTAAACATGGAAATATCTACACAGCTATCTGTGTGAATATGGAAATATCTACACAGCTATCTCTATAAACATGAAAATACCTACACAGCAATCTGTAAACATGGAAATAACTAATCCGCAATCCCTATAAACATGGAAATATCTACACCACAATCTCTATAAACATGGAAATATCTACACCGCCATCTCTATAAACATGAAAGTATCTACACCGCAATCTCCATAAACATTGAACTATCTACACCGCCATCTGCGTAAACATGGAAATATCTACACCTTTATCTGTATAGACATGGAAATGTCCACACCGATATCTGTATAAACATGGAAATAACTACATGGCTATCTGTATAAACATGGAAAGAACTGCACGGCAATGTGTATAAACATAGAATTACCTACACAGTCATCTGTATAAACATGGAAATAACTACAATGCTATCTGTATAAACATGGAAATATCTACACTGCCTTCTGTATAAACATGGAAATATCTACACAGCCATGTGTATAAACATGGAAATATCTACACCACCATCTCTTTAAACATGGAAACATCTACACTGCCGTCTGTATAGACAAGGAAATATCTACACAGCCATCTGCATAAACATGGAAATATCTTCACCACTATCTGTATAACCATGGAAATATCTACACCACTATCTGCATAAACATGGAAATATCTTCACGGCCATCTGTATAAACATGGAAATATTTACACAGCCATCTCTATAAACATTGAAATATCTACACCGCTATCTGTATAAACATGGATATATCTGCACTGCTATCTGTATAAGCATGGAAACATCTACACCGATATCTGTATAAACATGGAAATATGTACACCGCTATCTGTATAAACATGGAAATAACTGCAACGCTATCTGTGTAAACATGGAAATATCTACACAGCTATCTGTGTGAATATGGAAATATCTACACAGCTATCTCTATAAACATGAAAATACCTACACAGCAATCTGTAAACATGGAAATAACTAATCCGCAATCCCTATAAACATGGAAATATCTACACCACAATCTCTATAAACATGGAAATATCTACACCGCCATCTCTATAAACATGAAAATATCTACACTGCAATCTCCATAAACATTGAACTATCTACACCGCCATCTGTGTAAACATGGAAATATCTACACCTTTATCTGTATAAACATGGAAATGTCCACACCGATATCTGTATAAACATGGAAATAACTACATGGCTATCTGTATAAACATGGAAAGAACTGCACGGCAATGTGTATAAACATAGAATTACCTACACAGTCATCTGTATAAACATGGAAATACCTACAATGCTATCTGTATAAACATGGAAATATCTACACTGCCTTCTGTATAAACATGGAAATATCTACACAGCCATCTGTATAAACATGGAAATATCTACACCACTATCTGTATTAACATGGAAATAGCCACACCGCTATCTGTATAAACATGGAAATATCTACACCGCCATCTGTAAAAACATGGAAATATCTACACAGTCATCGGCATAAACATGGAAATATCTACAGCTCCATGTGTATACACATGGAAATATCTACACTGCCTTCTGTATACACATGGAAATATCTACACAGCCATCTGTATAAACATGGAATTCTCTATACCACTATCTGTATTAACATGGAAATAGCCACACCGCTATCTCTATAAACATGGAAATACATTCTCCGCTATCTGTATAATCTTGGAAATATCTACACCGCTATCTGTATAAACATGGAAATATCTACACCGCAGTCTCTGTAAACATGGAAATATGTACACCGCTATCTGTATAAACACGGAAATATCTACACCGCTATCTGTATAAATATGGAAATATCTACACAACGATCTGCATAACATTTAAATATCTACACTGCTATCTGTATAAACATGGAAATATCTCCACAGCTATCTGTATAAACATGGAAATCTATACACCGCTATCTGTATAAACATGGAAATATCTACACCGCCATCTGTATAAACATGGAAATATCTACATCACTATCTGTATAAACATGGAAATAGCCACACCGCTATCTGTATAAACATGGAAAATCTACACCGCTATCTGTATAAACATGGAAATATCTACACCGCCATCTGCATAAACATGGAAATACCTACAGAATCATCTGAATAAACATGGAAATATCTACACCACTATCCGTATAAACATGGAAATAACTACACGGCCATCAGTATAAACATGGAAATATCTAAACAGCCATCTCTATAAACATGGAAATATCTACATTGCTATCAGTATAAACATGGAAATAGCCAAAACGCTATCTGTATAAACTTGGAAATACCTACACCAGTATCTGTAGAAACATAGAAATATCTACACCAATATGGGTATAAACATGGAAATAACTACACCGCTATCTGTATAAACTTGGAAATATCTACACCGCCATCTGTATAAACATGGAAATATCTACATCATTATCTGTATAAACATGGAAATATCTACACCGCTATCTGTTTAAACATGGAAATATCTACACCGCTATCTGTATATACATGGAAATATCTACATCACTATCTGTATAAACATGGAAATATCTACATCGCTATCTCTATAAACATGGAAATGTCTCCACCGATATCTCTATAAACTTGGAAATATCTACACCGCTATCTATATAAACATGGAAATATCTACACCGCAATCTGTATAAACATGGAAATGTCTACACTGATATCTGTAAACATGGAAATAAGTACAAGCCTATCTCTATAAACATGGAAAGAACTACACCGCCATCTGTATAAACATGGAATTACCTACACAGTCATATGTATAAACATGGAAATACCTAACTGCTATCTGTATAAACATGGAAATATCTACACTGCCTTCTGTATAAACATGGAAATATCTACACAGCCATCTGTATAAACATGGAAATATCTACACCACTATCTGTATTAACATGGAAATAGCCACACCGCTATCTGTATAAACATAGAAATATCTACACCGCCATCTGTAAAAACATGGAAATATCTACACAGTCATCTGCATAAACATGGAAATATCTACACCTCCATCTGTATACACATGGAAATATCTACACTGCCATCTGTATACACATGGAAATACCTACACAGCCATCTGTATAAACATGGAATTATCTTCACCGTTATCTCTATAAACATGGTAATACCTTCACCGCTATCTGTATAAACTTGGAAATATCTACACCACTATCTGTATAAACATGGAAATATCTACACTGCAGTTTCTGTAAACATGGAAATATGTACACCGCTATCTGTATAAACATGGAAATATCTACACCGCTATCTGTATAAATAAGGAAATATCTACACCACGATCTGCATAAACATTTAAATATCTACACCGCTATCTTTATTAACATGGAAATATGTACACCGCTATCTGTATAAACATGGAAATATCTACACCGCTATCTGTATAAATATGGAAATATCTACACCACGATCTGCATAAACATTTAAATATCTACACCGCTATCTTTATTAACATGGAAATATTTCCACCGCTATCTGTATAAACATGGAAATCAATACACCGCTATCTGTATAAACATGGAAATATCTACACCGCCATGTGTATAAACATGGAAATATCTACATCACTATCTGTATAAACATGGAAATAGCCAGACCGCTATCTGTATAAACATGGAAATACCTACACCGCTATCTGTATAAACATGGATACATTTACACCACCATCTGCTTAAACATGGAAATACCTACAGAATCATCTGAATAAACATGGAAATATCTACACCACTATCTGTATCAACATGTAAATACCTACACGGCCATCCGTATAAACATGGAAATATCTAAACAGCCATCTCTATAAACATGGAAATATCTACATTGCTCTCAGTATAAACATGGAAATAGCCAAGCCGCTATCTGTATAAACTTGGAAATACCTACAACAGTATCTGTAGAAACATAGAAATATCTACACCACTATGTGTATAAACATTGAAATACCTACACCGCTATCTGTATAAACTTGGAAATATCTACACCGCCAACTGTATAAACATGGAAATATCTACATCATTATCTGTATAAACATGGAAATATCTACACCGCTATCTGTTTAAACATGTAAATATCTACACGGCTATCTGTATATACATGGAAATATCTACAGCACTATCTGTATAAACATGGAAATATCTACATCGGTATCTCTATAAACATGGAAATATCTCCACCGATATCTGTACAAACTTGGAAATATCTACACCGCTATCTTTATAAACATGGAAATAACTTCACCGCTATCTGTATAAATATGGAAATATCTATACCACGATCTGCATAAACATTTAAGTATCTACACCGCTATCTGTATAAACATGGAAATATCTGCACCGCTAACTGTATATACATGGAAATATCTACACCGCTATCTGTATAAATATGGACTTATCTATAACAATATCTGTTTAAACATGGAAATATCTACACAGCTATCTGTGTAAACATGGAAATATGTACAACGCTATCTGTGTAAAAATGGAAATATCTACACCACTATCTGTACAAACATGGAAATATCTACACCGCAGTGTCTGTAAACATGGAAATATGTACACCACTATCTGTATAAACATGGAAATATCTACACCGCAGTCTCTTTAAACACGGAAATATGTACACCACTATCTGTATAAACATGGAAATATCTACACTGCTATCTGTATAAACATGGAAATATCTACACCACGATCTGCATAAACATTTAAATATCTACACCGCTATCTGTATAAACATGGAAATATCTACACCACGATCTGCATAAACATTTAAATATCTACACCGCTATCTGTATAAACATGGAAATCTATAAACAGCTATCTGTATAAACATGGAAATATCTACACCGCCATGTATATATATACATGGAAATATCTACATCACTATCTGTATAAACAGGGAAATAGCCACATTGCTATCTGTATAAACATGGAAATAACGACACCGCTATCTGTATAAACCTGGAAATATCTACACCGCCATCTGCATAAACATGGAAATATCTACAGAGTTATCTGAATAAACATGGAAATATCTACACCACTATCTGTATAAACATGGAAAGACCTACAGGGCCATCAGTATAAACATGGAAATATCTAAACTGCCATCTCTATAAACAAGGAAATATCTACATTGCTATCAGTATAAACATGGAAATAGCCAAACCGCTATCTGTATAAACTTTGAAATACCTACACCAGTATCTGTAGAAACATAGAAATATCTACACCACTATGTGTATAAACATGGAAATACCTACATCGCTATCTGTATAAACTTGGAAATATCTACACCGCCATCTGTATAAACATGGAAATATCTACATCACTATCTGTTTAAACATGGAAATATCTACACCGTTATCTGTTTAAACATGGAAATAACTACACCGCTATCTGTATATACATGGAAACATCAACACCAGTATCTGTATAAACATGGAAATACCTACATCGCTATCTCTATAAACATGGAAATATCTCCACCGATATCTCTATAAACTTGGAAATATCTACACCGCTATCTTTATAAACATGGAAATAACTACACCGCTATCTGTATAAACATGGAAATATCTATAACACTATCTGTGTAAACATGGAAATATCTACACAGCTGTCTGTGTAAACAAGGAAATATGTACACCGCTATCTGGGTAAAGATGGAAATATCTACATCACTATCTGTATAAACATGGAAATATCTACACCGCTATCTCTATAAACATGGAAATATCTACTACGCTACCTGTATAAACATGGAAATGTCTACACCGATATCTGTATAAACATGGAAATAACTACATGGCTATCTCTATAAATATGGAAAGAACTACACCGCCATCTGTAAAAACCTGGAATTACCTACACAGTCATCTCTATAAACAAGGAAATACCTACACTGCTATCTGTATTAACATGGAAATATCTACACAGCCATCTGTATAAACATGGAAATATCGACACCACTATCTGTATTAATATGGAAATATCCACACCGCTATCTGTATAAACATGGAAATATCTACACCGCCATCAGTAAAAACATGGAAATATCTACACAGTCATCTGCATAAACATGGAAATACCTACACCTCCATCTGTATACACATGGAAATATCTACACTGCCATCTGTATACACATGGAAATATCTACATCGGTATCTCTATTAACATGGAAATATCTCCACCGATATCTCTATCAACTTGGAAATATCTACACCGCTATCTTTATAGACATGGAAATAACTTCACCGCTATCTGTATAAATATGGAAATATCTATACCACGATCTGCATAAACATTTAAATACCTACACCGCTGTCTGTATAAACATGGAAATATCTGCACCGCTATCTGTATATACATGGAAATATCTTCACCGCTATCTGTATAAATATGGACTTATCTATAATATTATCTGTTTAAACATGGAAATATCTACACAGCTATCTGTGTAAACATGGAAATCTGTACAACTCTATCTGTGTAAAGATGGAAATATCTACACCACTATCTGTACAAACATGGAAATATCTACACCGCAGTGTCTGCAAACATGGAAATATGTACACCACTATCTGTATAAACATGGAAATATCTACACCGCAGTCTCTTTAAACACGGAAATATGTACACCACTATCTGTATAAACATGGAAATATCTACACTGCTATCTGTATAAACATGGAAATATCTACACCACGATCTGCATAAACATTTAAATATCTACACCGCTATCTGTATAAACATGGAAATATCTCCACCACTATCTGTATAAACATGGAAATCTATACACCGCTATCTGTATAAACATGGAAATATCTACACCGCCATCTGTATAAACATGGAAATATCTACATCACTATCTGTATAAACACGGAAATAGCCACACCACTATCTGTATAAACATGGAAATACCTACACTGCTATCTGTATAAACCTGGAAATATCTACACCGCCATCTGCATAAACATGGAAATACCTACAGAATTATCTGAATAAACATGGAAATATCTACACCACTATCTGTATAAACATGGAAATACCTACACGGCCATCAGTATAAACATGAAAATATCTAAACAGCCATCTCTATAAACATGGAAATATCTACATTGCTATCAGTATAAACATGGAAATAGCCAAACCGCTATCTGTATAAACTTGGAAATACCTACACCAGTATCTGTAGAAACATAGAAAGATCTACAACACTATGTGTATAAACATTGAAATACCTTCACCGCTATCTGTATAAACTTGGGAATATCTACACCGCCATCTGTATAAACATGGAAATATCTACATCATTATCTGTATAAACATGGAAATATCTACTCCGCTATCTGTTTAAACATGGAAATATCTACACCGCTATCTGTATATACATGGAAATATCTACACCACTATCTGTATAAACATGGAAATATTTACATCGCTATCTCTATATACATGGAAATATCTCCACCGATATCTCTGTAAACTTGGAAATATCTACATCGCTATCTTTATAAACATGGAAATAACTTCACCGCTATCTGTATAAATATGGAAATATCTACACCACTATCTGCATAAACATTTAAATATCTGCACTGCTATCTGTATAAACATGGAAATATCTACAACGCTAACTGTATATACATGGAAATATCTACACCGCTATCTGTATAAATATGGAATTATCTATAACACTATCTGTTTAAACATGGAAATACCTACACAGCTATCTGTGTAAACATGGAAATCTGTACAACGCTAACTGTGTAAAGATGGAAATATCCACACCACTATCTGTACAAACATGGAAATATCTACACCGCAGTCTCTGTAAACACGGAAATATGTACACCACTATCTGTATAAACATGGAAATATCTACACTGCTATCTGTATAAACATGGAAATATGTACACCAAGATCTGCATAAACATTTAAATATCTACACCGCTATCTGTATAAACATGGAAATATCTCCACCGCTATCTGTATAAAGATGGAAATCTATACACCGCTATCTGTATAAACATGGAAATATCTACACCGCCATCTGTATAAACATGGAAATATCTACATCACTATCTGTATAAACATGGAAATAGCCACACCACTATCTGCATAAACATGGAATACCTACACTGCTATCTGTATAAACCTGGAAATATCTACACCGCCATCTGCATAAACATGGAAATACCTACAGAATTATCTGAATAAACATGGAAATATCTACACCACTATCTATATAAACATGGAAATACCTGCACGGCCATCAGTATAAACATGGAAATATCTAAACAGCCATCTCTATAAACATGGAAATATCTGCATTGCAATCAGTATAAACATGGAAATAGCCAAACCGCTATCTGTATAAACTTTGAAATACCTACACCAGTATCTGTAGAAACATAGAAATATCTACACCACTATGTGTATAAACATGGAAATAACTAAACCGCTATCTGTATAAACTTGGAAATATCTACACCGCGATCTGCATAAACATGGAAATATCTACATCACTATCTGTATAAACATGGAAATATCTACACCACTATCTGTTTAAACATGGAAATATCTACACTGCAATCAGAGCAAATATGGAAATACCTCTACCGCTATCCCTATAAACATGGAAATGTCTACACCGCCATCTCTATAAACTTGGAAATATCTACACCGCCATCTGCATAAACATGGAAATATCTACACCGCCATGTGCATAAACATGGAAATATCTACACTGCCATCTGTATAAACATGGAAATATCTAGACTGCCATCTCTATAAAGATGGAAATATCTACAACGCGAGCTGTATGAACATGGAAATATGTACATTGCCGTCTGTATAAACATGAAAATAGCCACACCGCTATCTGTATAAACATGGAAATATCTACACCGCCATCTGAATATAATTGGAAATATCTACAAGGCTATCTGTTTAAATATGGAAATATCTACACCGCTATCACTATTAAAATGGAAATATCTACACAGGTATATGTATAAACATGGAAATATCTATACCGCTATCTCTATAAACATGGAAATATCTAAACCGCCATCTGTATAAACATGGAAATATATACACAGTCATCTGTATAAACATGGAAATATCTACACTTCTATCTGTATAAACATGGAAACATCTACACTGCTATCTGTATAAACATGGAAATTTCTCCACCGCTGTCTGTATAAACATGGAAATATCTACACCTCCATCTGTATAAACATGGAAATATATACGCTGCTATCTGTATACACATGGAAATATCTTCACAGCCATCTGTACAAACATGAAAATATCTACACCGCTATCTCTTTAAACATGGAAATACCTACACCGCTATCTGAATACACATGGAAATATCTACAACGCTATCTGTTTACACATGGAAATATCTACACCGCTATCTATATAAATATGGATATATCTACAATGCTATCTCCATATACTAGGAAATGT